>NW_019384419.1:74101-105175 GCF_000671375.1 Centruroides sculpturatus | reverse complement strand
GAAGTAATTAATAGTATTGTAATTGTAGAGATCCCCAACCCCATTAACCTTATTCTGGTTTGGATGCCACTTGGATGAGCGTTGTTCTGACATCCTCCCACTTCTTCAAAAGATCTTTAGTAGCAGATGTCAACATTGGTCCTCTTTTTCAAAAGAAAACACATCTCACTAAGTTTCTTGGTATTCTTCATTTGAGAGTTCTTGGAGTTCTTCTGTCATCAGATCAGTTTCAGGTTCCAATATGAGCTCTAAAATGCTCTTTATTTCTCAGATGTGATTTTCATTACTCCATTAGCATCTTGAGACTTCTTGATATATCTTTCATAGCTAAGATTGTGCCTACTGTAGACCTGTTCAAGCCATCTCCCTACTGCCTAGCAACATCAGACATCTTGTGCCCACTTTCTACCTTGGTATTATCTCTTACTTGGTTTCTACGGTGAGCAGTTCTTGACACACTTCTTTTTAGGCTCCATAATATTATCAGTTTCTTTTTTAAATAAAAAGTGCAGAAAAGCATTTACAAAAATTCAGAGAACAGAAATCAACTCTCCGAGTTTCTTGGTATTCTTCATTTTAAAACATTAACAAATATCCGATGAGATAGTTGAACTTTCACCTTTCGTAAATAAATCCCAACACAAAACTTAACAAGTACCCATCTGACAGTCTCACAGAGACTATAAAAAATTATTTGTCAGAAAGGTAAACGAAAAGCTGGAATTACAAGGGAGAGTTTCAAAATCCGGAGGAATACTATCTGTTTGGTATCAGGTTGAGCGTCAATGTTGATGTTTCCCACGCTCCGAAAGGTTTCGAATTGTTACCTGAAGACAATAGAAAATCAATCGGTATTCGTTATTTTACGTTGCTTCTTTTTATGTTTGTTCAGTAAAGTGTTTGTTGTCTGATCATAAAAATCTTTCGCGAAAGTGTTCGTTATCCAATTTGTTCCCTATCCGAACTGTTCGTTAACCGATCACCCATTGTATATGTAAACTCCTCCTAGATTGTATATGTAAACTCCTCCTCCTCGGTAGCTTGATGTCATTTTCTCTTGTAAATCTAGTCGACAAAATGCTGATTGCGTAAGTCCAAAACGATCCAACGAATTTATTCAAAATTTAACACGACAATATTACTCATCATGAACACTAACTATTTTAAATTTCATATAAATCGGTTCATTGGTTGTGGAGGTATTAAGGGTCAAAGTTGGCATTTTAACATTAATACGTAAGGCAGAGCCTGAGTTGTACCAAAGAAAACTTAAGATAAACTCACATCACTAAAAACTTATGAAATACCTTAATAATGATTTCATACTTCGGATGGCTTAACAGAAGCATCGATTATTAAAAAAAATACATACTAATTGGTAATTTACTGCAAACATTAACCAGTTATTGTGCTAAAGAGACCCATACTTATTCTGTCTAAACACTACTTCATCGATAAATATATTTAAAATTACATGCAAAAGTATAAAGAAGCTACTTTATTTCAATTACTTACCATATTTAACATTAACGTAACTGTTTAAGCTATAAATTTTAATGAAGTTTTTCAGTTTTGGACCGAACACATTTCTACACATGGACACCGCCATCTTGAAAACTACTCTCGACACCAATGACTTCGAGACGATTAACATTTGAAAGTCATTTTTAAAACTCAGTTTATTGTATAAACTCGATATATTTCTAATTAATTTTAATTTTTTAAATGTTTTCTTTTTATTTTTATTATTAATTAGTGGTTTCCTTAATAAAATTTTAAATGTTTTTATATTTTCGTTAATAATAATAATGTTGTTATTGTTGTTATTCTTAAATGCTAAATGTATTTTAAAATGAATTTATTACTAGATTATTTTTTTCAATATTTTTAACCTAATAAACGATTTAAATTTGAGCAAAATATACTTTAGCTTTTATGCTATTTTCTCCGCTATTCCTCTTCATAATAACTCATTTGGCTATTCAAGAGTTGTAAAAGTCATAAATTATTCATTAAAATNTAATACATGAAAAATAAAACTTCTCTATAAAACAAATAATTTATATTATAGCTTGAATAATATTGTATATATAAAATAGACTTGTAGAGTCTCAAAATTGTAAATTTATAATGTAAAAAGTAAAAATCAAATATTGATAATAAACAATTTCTATTTTTAGTTATGTTTTATATATTATCTAGTTAAAATAGGGCCCCTCTGAGCAATGGTGGCAGTCTAAGGCCTCTGAGCCACCAGCCCTGATTCTACTAACTGTAAATTTCTGTAGCACAGTATATTACTGAAATATACTACAAAATTTAATAAATGATAAATAAAACAAGAGGATAATTAGATTTCATTAGTAAGTTTGGAATGCAGTTAATAATGCACTAATAATTTTTTTTTTTAATTTAAAATATTTATCTTTCATTGTTTGTTTATCACAATAATATTTTTTGATAGTATAAATAATAATTTAATTTGAATAAAATAACTTAAAAATGCTAAAATACTTACATGATAAGTTGCTCCACTACTTAAGTTTCGAGACTTCTACCCTCCACATCTTTTCCTCCTTTCCCTTTTTATTACGCTTTTCCCTATCCAAGGTCGACTACCGATTCGTGTGTGCTTTACTGTTTTAAATCATTAAACAAACCGGAGCAGACATATATGCAGTTCGAGGCCAACTAGTCACATATTCGTTTCTTACGTCGTTCGTTCGGCGCCTCTTCGACCTACTTTTATTTACGAATTTATCGTCATTATAGTATATTATAAGTCTACTTTACGTTATTTTACGATTGATAAAAATTATTTAATCATTCGAAAGCTTTTTCTCTACCCAAAAACGATTTTATTGTCATTTTTGAAAGTTTTCTGCGAATATTTCAAAGGAAAAAACAAAAAAACATTTTTTATAGCTTATATCAGCTTAAAAACACGTTATATACAAAATTATATAAGTACCAGTCGACCCCCCCTATAACACTTGATTTTTCCGTTTTATATGAATTCCATGTTGTACGAGTCACTTAGATTTTACAAATACGTGAGCCATTCACAGCCCGGCACACGTATTTGTAAAATATAAGTGACTCGTACAACATGAAATTCATATAAAACGGAAAAAATCAACAGTGTTTTAGGGGGGTCGACTGGTATATTATTATACATAGTCCTTACTTGGGTGTATTATTATAAATAGACCCGACCATTAGCTTGCCATTGGTGTGTGCAGAGGGGGGGGCAAACGAAGCACTTGCTTCTCTCTAGGATTGAGTAAAAAATTCTACAAATTATAATCGTAAAAGTGATTGAAATAGGTAATCTTACACACTTGACCGTGGGATGCTTTTATGCAATACTGTATTCTATAATCTATTTTTGAAAAAACCTCAAAAATTAAATAAAAAGTTTATTGATGTATTTGTCTTCAAGTCTCCAAGCTTTCCCTCCTCATAGGAATTTTCTGCGAACTCCCATAGTTAGGACAGTGGAATACTTATAAATCCCTTATAAATCAGTCATATATTGCATAATTACATATTTAAAAAGAAAATGAACTTGTCATTAGGATTGTAGATTTTTACGAATGGATTAAAGGACATCCCATCCCACCCCATCTAAAACTTATATATGTTACTGTATATAACGTACTTGCTTAATCAAAGCATATTTAAATATGTAAAATCATAATAATTTTACAATTTTAGTTGTATCAAATTCTTTTATTACTTGATAATACACGTTAATATAATCTCTACGTTGAGGATTCAACATCACACTACATTAAAATGTTAATTTTCGTTTCCAATTTTGAATTGTTTTGCAAAGTAATATCATTTTATATAAATATATATAAATAAATTTTATATATTATCTTATTTAAAGTAATAGCATCATAAAACTAATTAAATCAGGGTCTTGAGAGGGAGGTCCACCTTTCTCCAAAGGTAATAAAAACAAACTTTAGCTTAACATGTTTAATATAAAAGATCCCTTTCAGGCCACCTTTTTTGAAGCTAAGACGAAATACTTATGTTAATTAGTAGCATATCTTTGTGTTTACAGGAAATTGCTGCCTTTATTAAAGGTGTCAAACCTCTAATAACGGCCACAATTCCCTGTAAACACCTCTAAACAGCGGCCATTTTATCAGCAACCTTCCTTTAGAAATCACACAAAAATAACCTGCAAACAATGACCATTTTTTATGTTTCCATCAGCGGCCGTCTTTTAGAGGTTTGACTGCACATAACTTAGAATTACAGTTATAATTATAAAGTAATTTTACATGTATTGTATATGTAAAATTTCCTTGCAGAATTAATTAAAGAACTTTTCTGACTATGTATTAAGTTGTAATATAACATGCAATCTTGTAATTACATAACCTTAACCTATATTTACTTATCATAATTGTTTATCTTATTCATGCAGTTACTTTCAATACACTTAACATTAAAAAATACAAAAATTTTGTTGACATTTATATATAAATTACTAAATCAGTTTGTCTAATTAAGTCATAAAAAAATATAATTTAAATATCATATGATGTGTTGAATAAATAACATACTAATAAACTGATTCAAATATCATATAATACATGAAAAATAAAACTTCTCTATAAAACAAATAATTTATATTATAGCTTGAATAATATTGTATATATAAAATAGACTTGTAGAGTCTCAAAATTGTAAATTTATAATGTAAAAAGTAAAAATCAAATATTGATAATAAACAATTTCTATTTTTAGTTATGTTTTATATATTATCTAGTTAAAATAGGGCCCCTCTGAGCAATGGTGGCAGTCTAAGGCCTCTGAGCCACCAGCCCTGATTCTACTAACTGTAAATTGCTGTAGCACAGTATATTACTGAAATATACTACAAAATTTAATAAATGATAAATAAAACAAGAGGATAATTAGATTTCATTAGTAAGTTTGGAATGCAGTTAATAATGCACTAATAATTTTTTTTTTTAATTTAAAATATTTATCTTTCATTGTTTGTTTATCACAATAATATTTTTTGATAGTATAAATAATAATTTAATTTGAATAAAATAACTTAAAAATGCTAAAATACTTACATGATAAGTTGCTCCACTACTTAATTATGCTGTAGGTGCTACATAAATTGCATTTTTATGCAGTGTACAAGCTTTAACTTTCTACATTATAGATTTTTACAGTTTATAGTAACATAATATACTACAAAATTTATTGTTTTTTAGTAAATTAAAATGTTTTAGTATATTATACTATTTAAAAAATGTACATTTTACAATACAGAATACAGTGCATAAAAATAATTATATAAGTGTGAGCATTCTTATTTATTTTATACAAAATAAATTATTCTTTCCTTAATAAAATATCAAAGAAAAATACATTAATGTAATGAATAATGAATGAATGATAAATAAATATTTTAAATTAAAAAGAAAAAAAGATTATTTATTAATGCATTATTAACTTCATTTTAAACTTATTAATGGAATGTATTTATCTTCATGTTTTATTTATTAGTTGATAAAAAATGATTTAAAAAAAATAAGATACAGTTCATTAACAATATGGAAAAAAAAACATAATAAATTTGAATGTGAACAATAAATCAACATTAAGAGATATTACATTATTCTGGTAATTTTCTAAATTTAAAAGTTTATGAGATGAGATTGATTAATTCTAATTTATAGCAATTACAATAATAATTGCTATAAATTAAATTTAAAGGACCTAACTATCACAAGGTCAGAAGAGGTCCTGTTGATTTCTCATTGATAACAATTGTTTTTAATATGTTGGGGCCTGGAAAGGCTGGATTTAAACAACTCATAGACCTAAACTAAGACATACAAGAGGCCCTACATTCTTTATTATATAATATTGGATAATATCAATATATATTAATTATTTTTTTGACAATGGAATGAGGCCCTAAGCTATCTCATATCATGAAGGACCTCTTAATTAATCTTTCTTGATATCTGTGAGGCCTGTATGCATGTAAGAAAGATAATCTTGATTTAATAATCAGATTTAATAATAAATTTATAAAATTAAATATAATTTCATATAGGCTACATATATATATATATATTTTTTTTTATTAGCTGCAGTTTTAGTAAAATAGAAATTTTGATGCTATAAAATATGCTTATCTGTAAATTAGTATTTATATTTGTACGTCTGTATGTATGTCAGTCTGTGAATATATATTTGCATTTAATTACTTGAATTAAATTTATGTATATCAACTCATCTACTTTGTATAGTTTTAGTATTTATATATGCGAGTCTAATGTATCTACTCTGGGCCAGATTTGCATGTAAACTAAACGAGCTGTAGCTTAGTGCCTTACATTTTTACATATACCATTATTTAGTATATCTAGGAGGAAAGAGACTACATTATTTGGTATATTTAGAGGAGGATGATTTAGCCAATATTCAAACTTAGGACACCCTTTAATCTACTGTAACTGGTTTATTATACGCTTTATTCTCTCTTGTCAATTCATTACATTCAAAAGAAGGCATTTATTGATTTTTGACGATAATCTACAACCGGAAACGGAAGTTATTGGTTCTTTAGTTGACAATAATACCGCACGTGCCGTTTAACACCACTAAAAACGAATGGCAGTACCACGCAATCCAAAGCATAATTAATGAGAAACATCTCTAACATTTGCAAGAGAAATTGGGTTTCTTTTATGTATAACAAAACTATTTTCCTGTTTATTCGCCATTTTAAATTAGTACAAGGAGATAGGTGATGTGGATGTATTAGGATGTTGCGTGTAAAAACCACATAAAACTATATATTTTTCTATTATTTACACTTAATTATTGATGATTTACTTCTTAAATTAAAAATTAAATCATTAACTTGAAAGATGTAACAGGGCCAAGTCCTTAATTCAGTTACATTCTGTAAGAGATAACTTAATGGAGTTTTCCTGTATACATTTTCCTTTAAAGTTCCTTATTCCGTTCGTTCTGTAATTTAGGACTTGAAGGAGTCTTATATTATAGGATTAACAGAATTAAAATTTATATTCTGTTATTATTATTATTTTTTTCCTTTAAAGTTTTTGTATTTTGTTATAGGATAGGATATAAGTTATGGGACTTCAGAGGAAAATGTAATATACAAAAGTGCATAAATGTAAAGATACAACAGAGTCTCATATTTTTTTACATTGTATAATAGAATATGGGACTTTCCTATATATTTTTATAGCATTTTCCTTACTTTTCAATCTTTATTTTTTTCTCTTGAAGTCCCAAATTCTGTTAGTCTTGCAATAGAATATGGTACTTCATAGTAAAACATAATGGAATATGATCTATCTTTAAAAAGTATTTTTACTCTTAATATAAAATTATTAAAGCAATTTTTCGAATTATTCAAACTGTTAGTAGTGTCAGCAGGTCTGGATTTACAATTGTTGAGGCCCTAAGCTATAACATATAACAGGCCCTTCTGATACGTGTAAAAGTATAAGACCCCGAAGCTGTTGCTTTAAGAGGGCCTTCTTTCTCCACTCTAATCTATTAATGCCTCTCCTTTTCTACCAAATAACAATAAATTTAAAGCACGAGGCCCTAAACTGTAACTTGTCTATGGTAAATCCAGTCCCGAGCCCCTTCATATCCTAGTTTCTCTTTATTGAATCGTATTGAATAATGTAATAAACGTAAATGAGATCAATATCTTTATCTATATTAATATCCCAGAAAAACATATTTTAAATAGCTCATCTATTTTTGGTAAGGATAATATCGTTAATAGAACTTTTGTCTATTACTAGATACAGATTTTTGCCTCTAACCTATATTTTCGCCATGATTTATGACGTTGTGATCTTGTAACTCATACTCTGAATACTAACCATCCTACCGTAGGATATTTAATCAACTTACACGGACTTTAATTATTTTTATTTTTATTTTTTCAATTATTCTGATTATTTACACTTATTTTTATCTTCTGTTTAATATTGCAATTACTTAATAAGAGCGTCCAGGCAGATGGCAGGAGACGGGAGTGGCTGAGAGGAATAAGTGCCCTTCTGAGATTTTCTTTATTTTTTCTTTCTCGTCTTTCTTTCTTTCTTTCTTTCTTTTTCTTTTTTTCCTTTTTCCATCATCATCTTCTTTTTTTATCGTTTCATGTTTCTTTCTTTTACCCTTTCTCCATCATTGGCGTCATCATTTTTCTTCTGTCTCTATCATCTTCTCCTTTGTCTTTATCATCTTCTTTCTTCATAATCGTCGTCATCTTCTTTCCTCTGTTTTTATCATCTTCTTTCTTCATAATCGTCGTCATCATCTTCTTTCCTCTGTCTTTATTATCTTCTTTCTTCTGTCTTTATCATCTTCTTTCTTCTGTCTTTATCATCTTCTTTCTTCATAATCGTCGTCATCATCTTCTTTCCTCTGTCTTTATCATCCTTCTTCTTCCTTTACCATCATTTATTTTTTGTTCATTCTTACTTCGTCGTCAGCATCTTTCTTCTGTCTTTATCATCACCTTCTTTCTTTATCCTCATTTTCTTTTTCTTTTAATTAATAATTTTATATTTTATAAGAATAAATTTATTTTAACAGTCGTTACACTGAAGTATTGTGACGAAATGTCCCTTTACTTTCCCTTTAAGTCGTATGCAGGAGCAGTACGATTTTTATTACATCGTTTCCCTTATTTTTTCATGAAATTTATTTATTTATCTTTTTGTCTTCCGAATTAAAAACATTGTAGACAACCTTGTTACTTAATTAAAGTTGTATGTAAATTGAGTTACTCAGGCGTAGATAAAAGTCCAGAGAGAGAGAGAGAGAGAGAGGTGCAAACACAGGTCTAGATAGAGTGAGTCTTCAGGGATATTTCGTCTATCCCACGGACACAAAAGGGCCTCCAAAATTTAATTTTTTACGTAAAAATATATGACTTGAATGATATAAATTAAAATTTATTTTGACAAGCAACGAAAAAAGATTTTTATTTGTTTACGGATCTTATTAATATTACTTTTGGCACGTAGACAGGATCTGGATCGCATCTATCTTGCCTCTTACAGTCCTTGCGAAGATGTTATATCGAAAAACTCTAAAATTCGTTAAAAAATTTCATTTTTAATGGGCTAAATAAGCCTTCGAGAGCCACAGTTTGCCCAATTAATTTAATAAATACAGTAAAATCTGCGTAAACCGGAATTGCACGGCACCGAATATTTTGGCAGGTTTCCGTTTTGAACAGGTTTTTTTAACACAGAAAATCGCTCCGTTTCGAAGTTTTTCCGCTTTAGGCAGGTTTCCGCTTTGTTCAGGTTCCGTTTTGGACAGGTTTTATTGTAATTACTCATAAAATACAATCGAATTTCCGAACAACAACCGTACCGATGGGAACACAAAAAGTCACCATTGTTCGGAGGTGATGTTGTATAGAGGTTATTTTGTACGCATTTTTGTTAAAGTTTCTGGAGAAATGGTCGCTGTTTAAAGGTGGGTTTTATCGGAGGTTTGACTGTAAATATTTAGAAAATAATTATAAATTTTTCTCGAATATAACTGCAATCACTTTTCTACGGCAAATTAAACAAGATGTACTGAAAGACAGGGTTACCAGATTGGGGTTTTTACCCTCAAAATAGGGATTCTTCAGGGTTTGGTTTATTTGGTTATAACAACGCGACACGTACCAAGAAGGGAAGCCTCTTCGGAGAACTTTTATAGGAAACTGGCGCCTATTTAGGTGTTACAAACGTGAAGAAGACACGCAAAACTTCACGTGGCCAGCGCTCGAAACGGCCTATGCCTGAGTTAAATAAGGCACAGGAGCTAAATTAAAACTATTTTAAAGCTATTTATGGCTTAGAAAATATCTAACACACGTGCTACACGAATTCAAGATCGTTTCTGGAAGGTTAATTTATCAAATTTATGCAAGTATTGGCCCATAAATGCAACCAAAAGCGCCCAAATCCGTAGAGAAAAAATCTCTACTACTTCATACACACTAAATTATAAGCTAAATATAATAAAAAACACTCAAAAAATAAGAATATTTTATTAAATTTCCTGATAAATCTTCACAATTGTTGCCTTAGTATGCAATTAATGTACTAAAAACACATGCTTAGAATACCTGATTGGAGGGATGAAGTAGCTTATTGAATAATAATTTAACGTTAAAAATTCAGGAAGAAATGAATAAAACACAATCCTATGTTGAAAATTTAATTAAATATCTGATTGATTAGACTGATTTTTAATAATAAATTAATTATTTTTATGTTCTAGTATGCTGCACCTGTATAACTTGTATATCTAGTGATGCCAGTAAGTGTGTTTTCTGTAATCTTATAAACATTTTAAATGTTAGAAAACTAAATTTTAAGGCCTTTACGTGCAGAGTTATAGGCCATATCTTCTCTACAGTATATAAAAAAAAACTTAAATTTTGTGGGCCTTTTCTGGGGCCCAACTCTCTTTACTGACCCCTCTTTTATTAAAAGTTACGTTGGAAATAGTTTTAAAACGTTGCAGAATTTAGAAAATGAAGGTTATATCACAAATATTAAATTGAATTATGTTTATTTGAGTAGTAAAATAAATAAAACTGTAACTTTATAACAGTCACTAACTCTACAGCTTTGTAACTCATATTTGTACCTTACTGATTTATTTCAGTAACATTTTAATTCATTTTACTACATTTTTAAGCACTTTTTTCTGTAAAAAAAATCCGTACAAGACATTCCATAATTTTATTTAATGTATCTTCTAATTCGTCAAATTTTCGAAAAAAAGGGGGGGAAACACACACATATAACATTAAGATTTAAAATTAACTAGGAAATTTAATTTGAATTTAAAAAAAAAAAATAAAAAGTAGACATCGTTAACATTTTAACGTTTGATTTAATGCTTAAAAAGCATCCATTATTGCATTAACTCCGACAGATTTTTTAATAATGGCCAATCATGTCATTGTAGATATATTTATCTGTATTTTTTATTTCTTTTTTTCTTCATTGAAGTCTCCATACATCCGGTACGTTTATGACAAATTATGATAACTTGTCACAGCCCGTGTTAAATACGTTTTCTGGCACATTTCCATTAGCAAGAAAGTGGCATTACCTGTATCTTTTTTTGGCCTCACTTCCGCATCACTTGGCAGAAAATTTACATTTTCTAGACGATTTATCGAAAAAAAAAAGTTATAGAAAATTTACAGTTTCTATAATATTTTTTCTATAAATTTCAAAGTTATTTATTTATAGCTTCTTTAATTTTCTTTTTCGTATTATTTAAAATTTATAGGAGTTTCTGAGCAATCTTTTAAAATCATTGTACATTCGTGTAATTACTGGAGTAAGCACTAAAAGTGTATTAAAACACACTGAAATAATACAAGTCGACCCCCTTATAACACTGTTGATTATTCCGTGTTATATGAATTCCATGTTGTACGAGTCACTTAGATTTTACAAATACGTGTGCCGGGCTGTGAACGGCTCACGTATTTGTAAAATCTAAGTGACTCGTACAACACGGAATTCATATAAAACGGTATAATCAACAGTGTTATAGGGGGGTCGACTGTATTGGTCTTTCTTTAATGGTTTATTGGTCGCTTGTGAAAGGATTTTCGCTGTGAAAAACGTTCTTGGTGTATTTGGTAGTATCTGAGAATGGAAATAGGACGTTTCTATTCTCAGAAGTATGTGAGGAAACGATGTGTTTCCTTGATAGTTCTTAAAGAATTGAAATGAAAATGTTCTGTATCCTGAGAATGGCAACGTGCTGTATCCTGAGAATGGAGTGGGGATTTTAAATGTGCTGTATCCTGAGAATGGAGCGGGAAATGAAAACGTCTTGTAGCTGAGAATGGAGTGGGGAATGGATCCTGAGAATGGAACGACAGGAAATTAAAACGTCTTGCCTACAAGTAAAGAGGAATGAGAACGTCCTATTCTGCTTTCAGGAACCATCAAGCGTACCAACACCAAACAGTCTACAGTCGTCCCAACTGTTTTAAACAAGACAAATAATGCAATAAAGTGTAAATCGTTTCGATAAACTAAAAATTTTTTTATATTTTTCTAACACGAATCTTATTCAAAACCGCTTAGAACAGAGAAAGAATAACATTAAAATCTATGCAAATAAAATTTTAATTATCTCATACAGTCGACCCTCTATAACACTGTTGATAATTCCGTTTTATATGAATTCCATGTTGTACGAGTCACTTAGATTTTACAAATACGTGAGCCGTTCACAGTCCGACACACGTATTTGTAAAATCTAAGTGACTCGTACAACACGGAATTCATATAAAACGGTATTATCAACAGTGTTATAGGGGAGTCGACTGTATTTTATTCATAATAAAGCCTTAATCATCATTAGATTAAACATTATAAGATAGATAAAATTTTAATTTTCATTTAGTTTAAATTTTTAAATCTTCATTACATGACCATGTGATAAAGCTTAATGTACTAATTAAAATTAATATTTTATCTATACTTTATTTATAATTAATTTTATAATTTAAAATTCTTTAAAATTATAAAATTTTCTATAATTTTAAATCAATTATTTCCAAATATAACTGTAAATTGTTCGTAATTTCCGAATTATCCGTCTGTTTATTCTTAAATATCACTCTATTATCAGCTCAAACGTTAGCATTCTTCACGAGCTTACTTACCATCCGAAGTGTCTGTAAGTCTGTCTGCCTGTCACTTCTTATATCTAAAGAATTTAAGTTATTTATCACTGAAAACTACAGATTAATGGAGATTTGTTTTTCTATTTCCGAACGTTTTACTTCGTTAAAACTATCGGAAATAAAGTTTTTCAGCTGTTTATAACCTTAAAAGTTAAGGAATTTGAATTAATTTTTTATATAACATTAAAAAAATTAAATAAAATTCGTTTTATCTTAAAAATTATTGTTTTTATCGCTAAAATTTGAAAATTCTTGTTAGATTTACGACGCGTCGGCGTGCGCGACAACCTTCCGAGCCAAAAAAATCACTTACTGTTAAAAATTAATTAATTATTTTATAAAATAAACTGTCTTAATGCATTTATAAATGATTTTTAACCATTTTATTAACATTTTTATCGTATACTTCTTTATTTTATAGACAATATTGCGGCGTAATCGAACAGGACTCTTACGCGTCGCGTCGCGATATAGTCGCGGCGCGCATATTAATATTTCCATTTTGCGTATTAAATTTATTTATTTAAATTTATTTTTTAAAACGTGTTAAAATAATAAAAATAATAATAATTTCTGAGTAACTAATTTGAAATATTTTTTAGAGGATATGAGACTTTTAACCTATATAAAAACCTGAAATATTTAATAGAATAGAAACTAATAATTTAATTAAAATGCTGTTTATAAAATTAATTTAATTCGTATTTTTTCTTAATTTGTTTATTATGCAAATAAAGTATTTTATTTGGAATAATTTTAAAAGATTCATCTAGCACGAAGCAAGATACAATACACTTCGCACGCACGCGTCGCTTTCATTCGCGACTGGACGCGACTGGAAGCGACTAACGTTTCGTAGACCTAAACCTGCAGAAAATTAATTATTTATTTACTTAAATTATTAAAAAAAAAAAAAAACTTTAAATCGAATACATTTTTATCGAAAATAATGCGATAATAACTTGTATTTTGCTTTAAAATGCTACGCGCCTGCAACGCGAAGCGAAGCGCAAACGATGGATTTCTCTAGTTTCTTAGCTTGTGTTTTTTTTTTTTTATATAACTTCTAAACTTTTATATTATTCTAGAAACGTTCGGAATTTATTTTATAATTCCACGCGCCGAATTTAGGATCAGGATCCAAAAAAATACCCGCATTTCAATGAAGAAAGTTTGAATTACCTACAAATTTACGAACGTTTTATGTGCACGTGACTATTATTGATTAATTCAAATTTTCTAGAATTCGATTCTAGACGAGAGATGGCGCTTTCTAGCGCGAGACAGTTTACAGTTATGGCGAGAACGAGGCAAGTACACAGCGAATCGGGCTGAAGTTGTCGTATATTGGCTCGAAATTTCAACAAGAAAACAAATATACACGACATTTTTTAAGTCAATCGAAAAGACTAGTTGATACTTTTGTAATTTACTCAAACATTTTCGTGTGTGACGTGTTAAACGCTCGCTAGTAGGGCCTACTAAAAAGCAAGGCGAAACTTGTGGCCCTAAGCTATGATGTATATCAGGCCCTTCTTTTACACCAAATAACGATATATATATATAAATACGAGGCCCTAATCCGTAGATTCATAACACAAGGCCTTGTTTAGCTTACGTGCAAACCGGCCTTGTGTGTGAGAGATACTTATTGTGAGTGTATTCTAAACACTATTTACGTGTATGGTGATCTATTAAACGATCAGTAAGCCGATACTGTGTGTTTGGTACACACTGTACGTATTATTAGTGTTCTCAACACAGTCGAGTGATGTTTACGTACAGTACACCCGCTGCATTTACTTACAGATGTACTGTACCTAAACACGAGGCAACCATCTTGTGTAGTATGCACCTCTTACTATTTTAACGGGTATAATTATTTAAATTATGCAAATCGAGCGTCGTGTATGTAAATACAATAAAAAAAACCCATCCCCCTAGTGGCACAAAAATATAAACACAGCGCGAAGAAGACAACAGAGCAACCAATTAAATAACTTGAAAGTTGTTGGTGTTGCTTTTATTTTATATTTTATTATTATTGTTGTTATTATTATTATTATTATTACTATTATAAAAGTGCCATCCCGGATGTAGGGCAGTACGATCGCTAATGGCGTCCAATCCGGAACGTTTTTAAAAGAGACCGCGAGGGACGGCGAACGTTACAGGAGGGGAGGGAGGGATGGCAAGTGTGTAACTATACAGAGTTTGCACACACGTCCTTCGCTCAGTCTGAGTCAAGTTTGCAGAGCGGTGCGCAGCTATATGCAATGGCGCTGGTCGCGCCGATGTGACTCCCCGTTACAGCGTAGTAGACGAGTACAGGACTCCGAATGTAGACGCTTGGAAGTTGTCTCCCCGCTTTGTTCAAGCCGTACGTCACTGATATCGTTGGAATATCTGTTACCATTTAGGTGATCGGTTGGTGTTTAACCGTAACCGGACGCCGCTCGTCGGCGTTGTCGAGCCCTATAGGGCATAATTTGCCAAGAGGTATGGGAGATATCTTACCCGCTAAGAGGCAAGCTATTGTTGAAAGATTACAACGAAGATTCGAAAAGTATCGACGTCATCAAAATGCATGCCTCCCCCGTTACGAACATTCAATTAGCGGTATATGCGATCAGCATCGTCAAGAGGCACTCTTATTAAGGCAACGTTATATCGAAAACAAAGTTAAGAAGTCGAAACGCTGCGAAAATCAAAGTTTAAGTAAGGATTTTAAGCAAGAACGTGCAATTTCAAACATATTCCTTTCGGTATGTATATTATTTCAATTTTAAACTCGTAATTGCCTTTAACGATTCTCGTTATAACGCGTAAACGTTGTTTTGATGCGAAGTATTTTTANTTATATTTTATAAGAATAAATTTATTTTAACAGTCGTTACACTGAAGTATTGTGACGAAATGTCCCTTTACTTTCCCTTTAAGTCGTATGCAGGAGCAGTACGATTTTTATTACATCGTTTCCCTTATTTTTTCATGAAATTTATTTATTTATCTTTTTGTCTTCCGAATTAAAAACATTGTAGACAACCTTGTTACTTAATTAAAGTTGTATGTAAATTGAGTTACTCAGGCGTAGATAAAAGTCCAGAGAGAGAGAGAGAGAGAGAGAGAGAGAGAGAGGTGCAAACACAGGTCTAGATAGAGTGAGTCTTCAGGGATATTTCGTCTATCCCACGGACACAAAAGGGCCTCCAAAATTTAATTTTTTACGTAAAAATATATGACTTGAATGATATAAATTAAAATTTATTTTGACAAGCAACGAAAAAAGATTTTTATTTGTTTACGGATCTTATTAATATTACTTTTGGCACGTAGACAGGATCTGGATCGCATCTATCTTGCCTCTTACAGTCCTTGCGAAGATGTTATATCGAAAAACTCTAAAATTCGTTAAAAAATTTCATTTTTAATGGGCTAAATAAGCCTTCGAGAGCCACAGTTTGCCCAATTAATTTAATAAATACAGTAAAATCTGCGTAAACCGGAATTGCACGGCACCGAATATTTTGGCAGGTTTCCGTTTTGAACAGGTTTTTTTAACACAGAAAATCGCTCCGTTTCGAAGTTTTTCCGCTTTAGGCAGGTTTCCGCTTTGTTCAGGTTCCGTTTTGGACAGGTTTTATTGTAATTACTCATAAAATACAATCGAATTTCCGAACAACAACCGTACCGATGGGAACACAAAAAGTCACCATTGTTCGGAGGTGATGTTGTATAGAGGTTATTTTGTACGCATTTTTGTTAAAGTTTCTGGAGAAATGGTCGCTGTTTAAAGGTGGGTTTTATCGGAGGTTTGACTGTAAATATTTAGAAAATAATTATAAATTTTTCTCGAATATAACTGCAATCACTTTTCTACGGCAAATTAAACAAGATGTACTGAAAGACAGGGTTACCAGATTGGGGTTTTTACCCTCAAAATAGGGATTCTTCAGGGTTTGGTTTATTTGGTTATAACAACGCGACACGTACCAAGAAGGGAAGCCTCTTCGGAGAACTTTTATAGGAAACTGGCGCCTATTTAGGTGTTACAAACGTGAAGAAGACACGCAAAACTTCACGTGGCCAGCGCTCGAAACGGCCTATGCCTGAGTTAAATAAGGCACAGGAGCTAAATTAAAACTATTTTAAAGCTATTTATGGCTTAGAAAATATCTAACACACGTGCTACACGAATTCAAGATCGTTTCTGGAAGGTTAATTTATCAAATTTATGCAAGTATTGGCCCATAAATGCAACCAAAAGCGCCCAAATCCGTAGAGAAAAAATCTCTACTACTTCATACACACTAAATTATAAGCTAAATATAATAAAAAACACTCAAAAAATAAGAATATTTTATTAAATTTCCTGATAAATCTTCACAATTGTTGCCTTAGTATGCAATTAATGTACTAAAAACACATGCTTAGAATACCTGATTGGAGGGATGAAGTAGCTTATTGAATAATAATTTAACGTTAAAAATTCAGGAAGAAATGAATAAAACACAATCCTATGTTGAAAATTTAATTAAATATCTGATTGATTAGACTGATTTTTAATAATAAATTAATTATTTTTATGTTCTAGTATGCTGCACCTGTATAACTTGTATATCTAGTGATGCCAGTAAGTGTGTTTTCTGTAATCTTATAAACATTTTAAATGTTAGAAAACTAAATTTTAAGGCCTTTACGTGCAGAGTTATAGGCCATATCTTCTCTACAGTATATAAAAAAAAACTTAAATTTTGTGGGCCTTTTCTGGGGCCCAACTCTCTTTACTGACCCCTCTTTTATTAAAAGTTACGTTGGAAATAGTTTTAAAACGTTGCAGAATTTAGAAAATGAAGGTTATATCACAAATATTAAATTGAATTATGTTTATTTGAGTAGTAAAATAAATAAAACTGTAACTTTATAACAGTCACTAACTCTACAGCTTTGTAACTCATATTTGTACCTTACTGATTTATTTCAGTAACATTTTAATTCATTTTACTACATTTTTAAGCACTTTTTTCTGTAAAAAAAATCCGTACAAGACATTCCATAATTTTATTTAATGTATCTTCTAATTCGTCAAATTTTCGAAAAAAAAGGGGGGGGGAAACACACACATATAACATTAAGATTTAAAATTAACTAGGAAATTTAATTTGAATTTAAAAAAAAAAAATAAAAAGTAGACATCGTTAACATTTTAACGTTTGATTTAATGCTTAAAAAGCATCCATTATTGCATTAACTCCGACAGATTTTTTAATAATGGCCAATCATGTCATTGTAGATATATTTATCTGTATTTTTTATTTCTTTTTTTCTTCATTGAAGTCTCCATACATCCGGTACGTTTATGACAAATTATGATAACTTGTCACAGCCCGTGTTAAATACGTTTTCTGGCACATTTCCATTAGCAAGAAAGTGGCATTACCTGTATCTTTTTCTGGCCTCACTTCCGCATCACTTGGCAGAAAATTTACATTTTCTAGACGATTTATCGAAAAAAAAAAAAAGTTATAGAAAATTTACAGTTTCTATAATATTTTTTCTATAAATTTCAAAGTTATTTATTTATAGCTTCTTTAATTTTCTTTTTCGTATTATTTAAAATTTATAGGAGTTTCTGAGCAATCTTTTAAAATCATTGTACATTCGTGTAATTACTGGAGTAAGCACTAAAAGTGTATTAAAACACACTGAAATAATACAAGTCGACCCCCTTATAACACTGTTGATTATTCCGTGTTATATGAATTCCATGTTGTACGAGTCACTTAGATTTTACAAATACGTGTGCCGGGCTGTGAACGGCTCACGTATTTGTAAAATCTAAGTGACTCGTACAACACGGAATTCATATAAAACGGTATAATCAACAGTGTTATAGGGGGGTCGACTGTATTGGTCTTTCTTTAATGGTTTATTGGTCGCTTGTGAAAGGATTTTCGCTGTGAAAAACGTTCTTGGTGTATTTGGTAGTATCTGAGAATGGAAATAGGACGTTTCTATTCTCAGAAGTATGTGAGGAAACGATGTGTTTCCTTGATAGTTCTTAAAGAATTGAAATGAAAATGTTCTGTATCCTGAGAATGGCAACGTGCTGTATCCTGAGAATGGAGTGGGGATTTTAAATGTGCTGTATCCTGAGAATGGAGCGGGAAATGAAAACGTCTTGTAGCTGAGAATGGAGTGGGGAATGGATCCTGAGAATGGAACGACAGGAAATTAAAACGTCTTGCCTACAAGTAAAGAGGAATGAGAACGTCCTATTCTGCTTTCAGGAACCATCAAGCGTACCAACACCAAACAGTCTACAGTCGTCCCAACTGTTTTAAACAAGACAAATAATGCAATAAAGTGTAAATCGTTTCGATAAACTAAAAATTTTTTTATATTTTTCTAACACGAATCTTATTCAAAACCGCTTAGAACAGAGAAAGAATAACATTAAAATCTATGCAAATAAAATTTTAATTATCTCATACAGTCGACCCTCTATAACACTGTTGATAATTCCGTTTTATATGAATTCCATGTTGTACGAGTCACTTAGATTTTACAAATACGTGAGCCGTTCACAGTCCGACACACGTATTTGTAAAATCTAAGTGACTCGTACAACACGGAATTCATATAAAACGGTATTATCAACAGTGTTATAGGGGAGTCGACTGTATTTTATTCATAATAAAGCCTTAATCATCATTAGATTAAACATTATAAGATAGATAAAATTTTAATTTTCATTTAGTTTAAATTTTTAAATCTTCATTACATGACCATGTGATAAAGCTTAATGTACTAATTAAAATTAATATTTTATCTATACTTTATTTATAATTAATTTTATAATTTAAAATTCTTTAAAATTATAAAATTTTCTATAATTTTAAATCAATTATTTCCAAATATAACTGTAAATTGTTCGTAATTTCCGAATTATCCGTCTGTTTATTCTTAAATATCACTCTATTATCAGCTCAAACGTTAGCATTCTTCACGAGCTTACTTACCATCCGAAGTGTCTGTAAGTCTGTCTGCCTGTCACTTCTTATATCTAAAGAATTTAAGTTATTTATCACTGAAAACTACAGATTAATGGAGATTTGTTTTTCTATTTCCGAACGTTTTACTTCGTTAAAACTATCGGAAATAAAGTTTTTCAGCTGTTTATAACCTTAAAAGTTAAGGAATTTGAATTAATTTTTTATATAACATTAAAAAAATTAAATAAAATTCGTTTTATCTTAAAAATTATTGTTTTTATCGCTAAAATTTGAAAATTCTTGTTAGATTTACGACGCGTCGGCGTGCGCGACAACCTTCCGAGCCAAAAAAATCACTTACTGTTAAAAATTAATTAATTATTTTATAAAATAAACTGTCTTAATGCATTTATAAATGATTTTTAACCATTTTATTAACATTTTTATCGTATACTTCTTTATTTTATAGACAATATTGCGGCGTAATCGAACAGGACTCTTACGCGTCGCGTCGCGATATAGTCGCGGCGCGCATATTAATATTTCCATTTTGCGTATTAAATTTATTTATTTAAATTTATTTTTTAAAACGTGTTAAAATAATAAAAATAATAATAATTTCTGAGTAACTAATTTGAAATATTTTTTAGAGGATATGAGACTTTTAACCTATATAAAAACCTGAAATATTTAATAGAATAGAAACTAATAATTTAATTAAAATGCTGTTTATAAAATTAATTTAATTCGTATTTTTTCTTAATTTGTTTATTATGCAAATAAAGTATTTTATTTGGAATAATTTTAAAAGATTCATCTAGCACGAAGCAAGATACAATACACTTCGCACGCACGCGTCGCTTTCATTCGCGACTGGACGCGACTGGAAGCGACTAACGTTTCGTAGACCTAAACCTGCAGAAAATTAATTATTTATTTACTTAAATTATTAAAAAAAAAAAAAAACTTTAAATCGAATACATTTTTATCGAAAATAATGCGATAATAACTTGTATTTTGCTTTAAAATGCTACGCGCCTGCAACGCGAAGCGAAGCGCAAACGATGGATTTCTCTAGTTTCTTAGCTTGTGTTTTTTTTTTTTTATATAACTTCTAAACTTTTATATTATTCTAGAAACGTTCGGAATTTATTTTATAATTCCACGCGCCGAATTTAGGATCAGGATCCAAAAAAATACCCGCATTTCAATGAAGAAAGTTTGAATTACCTACAAATTTACGAACGTTTTATGTGCACGTGACTATTATTGATTAATTCAAATTTTCTAGAATTCGATTCTAGACGAGAGATGGCGCTTTCTAGCGCGAGACAGTTTACAGTTATGGCGAGAACGAGGCAAGTACACAGCGAATCGGGCTGAAGTTGTCGTATATTGGCTCGAAATTTCAACAAGAAAACAAATATACACGACATTTTTTAAGTCAATCGAAAAGACTAGTTGATACTTTTGTAATTTACTCAAACATTTTCGTGTGTGACGTGTTAAACGCTCGCTAGTAGGGCCTACTAAAAAGCAAGGCGAAACTTGTGGCCCTAAGCTATGACGTATATCAGGCCCTTCTTTTACACCAAATAACGATATATATATATAAATACGAGGCCCTAATCCGTAGATTCATAACACAAGGCCTTGTTTAGCTTACGTGCAAACCGGCCTTGTGTGTGAGAGATACTTATTGTGAGTGTATTCTAAACACTATTTACGTGTATGGTGATCTATTAAACGATCAGTAAGCCGATACTGTGTGTTTGGTACACACTGTACGTATTATTAGTGTTCTCAACACAGTCGAGTGATGTTTACGTACAGTACACCCGCTGCATTTACTTACAGATGTACTGTACCTAAACACGAGGCAACCATCTTGTGTAGTATGCACCTCTTACTATTTTAACGGGTATAATTATTTAAATTATGCAAATCGAGCGTCGTGTATGTAAATACAATAAAAAAAACCCATCCCCCTAGTGGCACAAAAATATAAACACAGCGCGAAGAAGACAACAGAGCAACCAATTAAATAACTTGAAAGTTGTTGGTGTTGCTTTTATTTTATATTTTATTATTATTGTTGTTATTATTATTATTATTATTACTATTATAAAAGTGCCATCCCGGATGTAGGGCAGTACGATCGCTAATGGCGTCCAATCCGGAACGTTTTTAAAAGAGACCGCGAGGGACGGCGAACGTTACAGGAGGGGAGGGAGGGATGGCAAGTGTGTAAGTAACTATACAGAGTTTGCACACACGTCCTTCGCTCAGTCTGAGTCAAGTTTGCAGAGCGGTGCGCAGCTATATGCAATGGCGCTGGTCGCGCCGATGTGACTCCCCGTTACAGCGTAGTAGACGAGTACAGGACTCCGAATGTAGACGCTTGGAAGTTGTCTCCCCGCTTTGTTCAAGCCGTACGTCACTGATATCGTTGGAATATCTGTTACCATTTAGGTGATCGGTTGGTGTTTAACCGTAACCGGACGCCGCTCGTCGGCGTTGTCGAGCCCTATAGGGCATAATTTGCCAAGAGGTATGGGAGATATCTTACCCGCTAAGAGGCAAGCTATTGTTGAAAGATTACAACGAAGATTCGAAAAGTATCGACGTCATCAAAATGCATGCCTCCCCCGTTACGAACATTCAATTAGCGGTATATGCGATCAGCATCGTCAAGAGGCACTCTTATTAAGGCAACGTTATATCGAAAACAAAGTTAAGAAGTCGAAACGCTGCGAAAATCAAAGTTTAAGTAAGGATTTTAAGCAAGAACGTGCAATTTCAAATATATTCCTTTCGGTATGTATATTATTTCAATTTTAAACTCGTAATTGCCTTTAACGATTCTCGTTATAACGCGTAAACGTTGTTTTGATGCGAAGTATTTTTAGTCTTTTTCTTTGCCGTTAAATCGGGTGACGTTAAGTGTTATCGGTACACTTGCACTTGCAACATGCACGCTACTGCCAATGTTGCGCGCGTGGTGTGAATGATACTAAAGCTTGCTTAATCCATTTAAAGTAATAATTTACTTTATTTAATTGTATATTATGTAAAAATTAAGCCTTTTTTTAAAAAAATACAGATTTACTCCACTGTGACGTATTTAACTCTGGTGTTGACGTACTGTACGTTTCTATTTTTTATTATATTTATTTGGAAATTTAAGGAATTAATAAGGTTATCAGCGTAGAGACAATTGATATAGTGACTACTGGATATTAAGTTGGCTTGTTTTGAATGTCGTTAAATCGAGAGTCCATATCTTATATTTAGAACTAATAATTCACTCAACCTGTAGTTCGCGGATCCTCGCTGATCCTATAAACGCCCAAAAAATTTCGATTTAATCCCGGTTTTAACGAAACAAAATATAATTGACTCTCGATACATCGATTACTCGATATAGTGAACAATTGTGTTTATCTTTGCTATTCTTTAAATGAACTCTAATGTAGTGTTAGTGCGATTCTTTGAAAGTTCGCTATATCGAGAGCTCTGGTTACCCTCTTCCATCAAATAATGGGCTCTAAATTGTAACCTAATAGCGCGAGGCCCTAAGCTTCACCCTTGTTTAAGGTGTCCCAAAAATCACTTAACTATTATAAAGACTAAATTCCTGTCTTATTTAAATAATTTTTCACTCTAACTCTACAAAAATCGTTCAGTATAAACTTTTCTTATTGGTAAATATACCTGGAACACGGTTAACCGAATTTTGGGCCACCCGAAAAACGCAAAACAAAGCAGACTTTTGGGCCATCCCATGAATAAACTTAGTCATTCGATAAGTCAAAAGTTCAGGTTTATTTCGAAGTCTTGAGAACAGACAGTCGAACGTGTGAATGAAATAAAGTAAATAATTAAATAAATACTGTATATAATTATTTTGTTATCGTAACAAGACCTCACTCGGAACTGGCTCCATATTTTGAGGGCCCCGGCGCAAAAATATATATATATATATAAGGGTCTTCCGAGGTGTCTAGGGCCTAGTTAATGCTCGCCCTAGACATCACGGAATCCCCTGTAAGCGAGGGGCCCTGTGTCAATCCTTCAGTGAGGCCTCATTTATCTATTTAAGACTGATTTATTCGGTAATTTTACTGTTTACTAACGTATTAGAAGCATTAAAACAATACGGGATGGCCCAAAAATCGGTTAACCGTTCGAAAATAAGCTTTTTATATAATTTCTTTCAAAAGTCGTCCTGTTATTACAGGTTTGCGGTTAACTTATTTATGGACCATCCTGTGTGTAAAATATATTTTAAAAGTTGTAATTAATTACTGTAGTTCACGTGAAACTTTGCGGTCAGACAAACGAACGAATAAATCGAATGCAGATGCTACCGTAATCGATACCAGAATTAACAGAAGAGTGTAATGTTCTGCGAAAATTTTTACACGGGGGAAACAATCGGCGCACGTGGAGATTTTCATCCCCAAAACACTTAAAAGTATTAAGAAACTTTTATAATTCTCTTGATAAAATAGTTTGTCTGAAACAGCAGGAATTCATGTGTAAAAGTATAATCAAACCTCGATATAACGCCCATTCTAAATAGCGTCAATCTCGTAAGTCGCCGACGATTATCTGTAAACGGATCGTCCCCATAAATGTTACGTCTCTGGTTCCGTTTTTAAGTATTTTTGAGGCCATATCGGCCTAATTTTTTTAGAGGCATACAGATACAGATGAAAATATCAGTAAACGAGCATTAAGATGAGGCCTCTAAGAAGGCGAGGCCTCCAGTCTACGTTTAGTTGCAGACGTCGTTACTGTATTTAAAACACTTTAATTTAGCGCCCCATTCGATTTACAAGGGGATCAAATGATGGCGCTAAATCGAAGGTTTTTAGTAACAATTCCTACTAATGTTAGTTATAGGATATTCAACTTTTGACATCTTTTTTTTTCCAAAAATTCTTAGGATTCGAGACATTTTTCTCTTCAGGAAATAACTGAGTTACTGTATTGATTTATTAATTTTCCTCGCTGAAGAACGTGGGTTCGGCTCCCACTCGAGGCAAAAAGAAAAAAAAAACATTCCTTCCCCCACAAAAATTCGGTTTCTTCTTTTAAGCGAATATTAGAGTTAAAATTCTAATTTTACTTCGATTTTACCAATGATTTTTCTGTTTTACACCCCCAGAAAAGCTATTTTTATGGATAATTTTATGGCTTTATTCCCTCAGATCTTGCATATTTCCTCGTTCAATTATGGCTTTAAGAATTTAAATTAATCAAAAATCGAATTTTCTTTCGTTTATACCGAATAATTTTATGATTTATACTCCCAAAATGCGATTTTTATTGATAATTTTCTACAGATCCTCCTCTCACCAGTGTTGCTGGACTGACTTGTGGATTTAAGCTGACACATATAACAAGCCCTTCCACTCTACTCAATAATGATAGGTGTAAGAATATGAGGCTTTAAACTATAAACTCATAACGCGAGTCTCTAAACTATAGACTCATACGCGAGGCCCTAAGTTACAGACTAATAACGCGAAGTCCTCAGGTATAGACTCATTATGCAAGGCCCTCAGCTATAGACTTATAACGAGAGGCTCTAATATAGAGGCCCTCGGATATAGATTCATGACGCCAGGATCTAACCTATATAGACTTTTGACGTGAGGCCCTAAACTATAGACTCATAAGCTGCAGCTTGTTTCGCTTACGTGCAATTACCTTCCCGATCCTCACGCGATCCCTCCCAAAATGGATACAGATTTTTAATTGAAAACTGCTGAAGATTTTGCCAATTTTAAACAAAGAATTGAATTTTAAAATCAATATTAAACAAGGAGAAAAATTATAATCATTATCTAGTTAGTTGAATACGGAAAATTGGATAGTGTTCATTCTTCTGTAAGAGAATTGAATATAATTGTTGGAATAAATTGGATAAACGTTTTACTGCCGACATCTATCATTACATTTTCATTATCTCGACGTTAAAAAGGGGAAAATATATAAATATATTTTGATTTAATAAAGTTGATTTATATTTCAAATATTCAACGTCAGATAAACAAATGAATAATAAATAGTAACCGAAGCTATCATTTTAATGAGATTAGACTTTGCTAAAATCCTCTTTGGTCTTCAGAAAATTAAATATTTTATCGATTCTCTAAGTTTTAAATGTTTTGTTCGTAATTAAATAAAATATATCTACGGTATTACGATTTGCAAACTTCGTTTTAGCGCCGCCATTTGATTGCCTGTCGAAATTAGCGTTAAATCGAGCGTGGAGATAAACTGGAGTTCATCGTGAGTCTTAATCTTATTAAAGTCTTAAATATTGTTTTAATTAAATAAAATATGTGGTGTACTTTCGATTTAAGATTATAGACTTCGATTTAGCGCCACCGTATGTTTAAATGCTAAATTGAAGCATCGCGAAATTCCTTACTTTGTTTACCTTGAAACGTAAAAATGAAAGGAAAATAATATTAATAATGAATATAGGCGGACCTTTGCGATGTTCGAAGCATAAAATGTTTTAAATTGATTCCAGCCAATAGAGATTGATCATTCAATATTCGTTACGGACAATGATTGGCTGTGAAACTAAAGTCGTTTACATTCAAACTTCGATTCGGAGCCGCCATTTGTTTGCTAATGAAATTGATACTAAATCGAGAACTATGGCGCTAAACCGAAGTGCGTAAACAAATTTGAGGTTGACACATAATTTGGTGTTAACAAATGTCGTTTATAAAGCAAAATCGTACAGATTACTACTGTCTTTTAGAGACTTCTAACTGGCTTTCCTGATCCAGTCAATAGTTTTATAGAGCCCTTCTAACTGGTTCCTCTTCTAACTGAGTCGTTAGTTTTCTGTCTTCCGTTCTGAGAGAATACAGTAGACTTCTAGAGTCCTTCTAACTCGGTTAGAAAGACTCTAGAAGTAGTCTAGAGCCCTTCGGAGCCAGAAGACAGTATTCTTCTAGATCCCTTCTAATTGGCTTCTCTTCTAACCGAACCAGCAGTCTTCTAGAGCCCTTCTTCTATGTTTATACACAGCGGATCGTTTAGAAATGAGATCTAATACATCAATAACTTATTCTGTGGAGTTATGTTATTGAAGATGCTAACACGAGAGATTACATAAACTTATCTTCTAAACCCTGAGCTTAATTCTAATCCTTCTTCCTTACCCATTTAAGGGTATCGATATAATATTTCTTCGCATTCTTTTCTCTCTTTTCGATTCATTTATCTTCCATTTTCATTTTCCATTCTGGCGATTTCCTTTATAAATCGCCGCAATTGCTTCATCTCTGATTGATTGATTATAATAAAAGCATCAGAGACTCGTTAAATTAATGTTTTCATCTTCATAAATGGTCCATTGGTTAGAAATGATTACTCTAAAAGGTTTCAACATGAAAATTTGATCTCAGAATCCTTCTAAAATTCTTAAAATTTGTATTTTTAGCGTACAAAATTTTGTTACTTGCATGATATACAGTATTTTCACCTCTAAAAAGTTTTATACGTTTAGTTTTTTGCAGTAAAACTGTCTAAAACGGAACCTGAATGAAACAGAAACCTGCCAAAACGGAAAAGTTCGCTTTAAGCAGGTTTACTGTACAAGAATAAAGTGATTTTATTTATTTATTTAAGTGATAGCTTGCTTTTAATACACAATGAATACAGTTTCTTGCGTGTAAACAAATATTCAACTCCACTGTATGCTACTGTGTACTCGTATGTAACATTGTAACATGTACGGAGTAACATATACACTATACGATATTCTATTGGTGTCGCCCTGTACTTAAGTACTACTCTTTATATGTACCTTACAATTTGTATGCTACGTTTTGTACACATAGTACACTACTTTCTATGTGTACTATGTACAATACACATAGAAAGTAATGCATAAATGCAGTGGTAACCTTTAATATAGTGTGCATATTACTCTGTACATTATCAGTCTTGTGCGTATTAGTTACTTCTATGTATACTTCTATTGTAAGTGTATAACACAATGTACTGTACTTCTATATAACGTTGTTGCTTGTGCAGAATATGTGCTACAACGTTATATAGAGTAAAATTTATTATAATAAACGACAAAAATCTTCCATTCTAATGTAATTTCTTCTGATTTAAAGCGAAAGAATCATTTCAATAATATTGATATAAAGATAAGAATTAACTTCATAAATTCTTGATAAATCATTACATCTGGAATATTTATAGTCGTATGTCATAATATTTACATTAGATAAAATTTTGATGAAATATCAAACAGTATAATGTCTTCATATACTGAGTGGATGATACTGTTAAGTGTTTTTTCTCACTTTATAACGTTAAATTTATTCATTTTAATATTATAAAATACATCTGCGACCTTAACATATGCAACTTTTAGCAAATCGAGTAAAAAACCTCGATTTAACGCCAGGGTTTGAGCATTTGTAAACGGTAAATATTAAATAGGGAATTCTTCAATATTTAATTGCTAAGTATACGATATAAACGGGATTCAAATCACATGATTTTGAAACTCCCTACCTCAAACTTGTGATTAGACCTCGTTATTGCGTATAATTCTTATTGCTCCCAGTAGTTTATTTTAGCCTCACATTCTATTGTGCAAATTTAAGTCCAACAGAGTGAACGCTAAATCGAGGTTTGATTATAATATAATTCTTGTTGTTTTTAAAGTAATTCAATTTAGCATGCACCCCGATTTATTAAAATATATATACACCCCGATTTATTGATTTAGTGAAGCGCAAATTATTAAATAATTGTAAAAATAACGTAAACAATAAATACAGGCGGTCCTTTGCAATATTCGAAGTATAAAATGTTCAAATTGATTTGAACGAATGCGGATTGGTTAGTAGATTATACGTTCTGAACGATGATTGGTTACGTAACTAATATAGTAAACTCTTTGTAAATTATTATTATTATTATTATTACTATTATAAAAGTGCCATCCCGGATGTAGGGCAGTACGATCGCTAATGGCGTCCAATCCGGAACGTTTTTAAAAGAGACCGCGAGGGACGGCGAACGTTACAGGAGGGGAGGGAGGGATGGCAAGTGTNACAAATACGTGTGCCGGGCTGTGAACGGCTCACGTATTTGTAAAATCTAAGTGACTCGTACAACACGGAATTCATATAAAACGGTATAATCAACAGTGTTATAGGGGGGTCGACTGTATTGGTCTTTCTTTAATGGTTTATTGGTCGCTTGTGAAAGGATTTTCGCTGTGAAGAACGTTCTTGGTGTATTTGGTAGTATCTGAGAATGGAAATAGGACGTTTCTATTCTCAGAAGTATGTGAGGAAACGATGTGTTTCCTTGATAGTTCTTAAAGAATTGAAATGAAAATGTTCTGTATCCTGAGAATGGCAACGTGCTGTATCCTGAGAATGGAGTGGGGATTTTAAATGTGCTGTATCCTGAGAATGGAGCGGGAAATGAAAACGTCTTGTAGCTGAGAATGGAGTGGGGAATGGATCCTGAGAATGGAACGACAGGAAATTAAAACGTCTTGCCTACAAGTAAAGAGGAATGAAAACGTCCTATTCTGCTTTCAGGAACCATCAAGCGTACCAACACCAAACAGTCTACAGTCGTCCCAACTGTTTTAAACAAGACAAATAATGCAATAAAGTGTAAATCGTTTCGATAAACTAAAAAAATTATGTTTTTCTAACACGAATCTTATTCAAAACCGCTTAGAACAGAGAAAGAATAACATTAAAATCTATGCAAATAAAATTTTAATTATCTCATACAGTCGACCCTCTATAACACTGTTGATAATTCCGTTTTATATGAATTCCATGTTGTACGAGTCACTTAGATTTTACAAATACGTGAGCCGTTCACAGTCCGACACACGTATTTGTAAAATCTAAGTGACTCGTACAACACGGAATTCATATAAAACGGTATTATCAACAGTGTTATAGGGGAGTCGACTGTATTTTATTCATAATAAAGCCTTAATCATCATTAGATTAAACATTATAAGATAGATAAAATTTTAATTTTCATTTAGTTTAAATTTTTAAATCTTCATTACATGACCATGTGATAAAGCTTAATGTACTAATTAAAATTAATATTTTATCTATACTTTATTTATAATTAATTTTATAATTTAAAATTCTTTAAAATTATAAAATTTTCTATAATTTTAAATCAATTATTTCCAAATATAACTGTAAATTGTTCGTAATTTCCGAATTATCCGTCTGTTTATTCTTAAATATCACTCTATTATCAGCTCAAACGTTAGCATTCTTCACGAGCTTACTTACCATCCGAAGTGTCTGTAAGTCTGTCTGCCTGTCACTTCTTATATCTAAAGAATTTAAGTTATTTATCACTGAAAACTACAGATTAATGGAGATTTGTTTTTCTATTTCCGAACGTTTTACTTCGTTAAAACTATCGGAAATAAAGTTTTTCAGCTGTTTATAACCTTAAAAGTTAAGGAATTTGAATTAATTTTTTATATAACATTAAAAAAATTAAATAAAATTCGTTTTATCTTAAAAATTATTGTTTTTATCGCTAAAATTTGAAAATTCTTGTTAGATTTACGACGCGTCGGCGTGCGCGACAACCTTCCGAGCCAAAAAAATCACTTACTGTTAAAAATTAATTAATTATTTTATAAAATAAACTGTCTTAATGCATTTATAAATGATTTTTAACCATTTTATTAACATTTTTATCGTATACTTCTTTATTTTATAGACAATATTGCGGCGTAATCGAACAGGACTCTTACGCGTCGCGTCGCGATATAGTCGCGGCGCGCATATTAATATTTCCATTTTGCGTATTAAATTTATTTATTTAAATTTATTTTTTAAAACGTGTTAAAATAATAAAAATAATAATAATTTCTGAGTAACTAATTTGAAATATTTTTTAGAGGATATGAGACTTTTAACCTATATAAAAACCTGAAATATTTAATAGAATAGAAACTAATAATTTAATTAAAATGCTGTTTATAAAATTAATTTAATTCGTATTTTTTCTTAATTTGTTTATTATGCAAATAAAGTATTTTATTTGGAATAATTTTAAAAGATTCATCTAGCACGAAGCAAGATACAATACACTTCGCACGCACGCGTCGCTTTCATTCGCGACTGGACGCGACTGGAAGCGACTAACGTTTCGTAGACCTAAACCTGCAGAAAATTAATTATTTATTTACTTAAATTATTAAAAAAAAAAAAAAAAAAACTTACAAAATTAAATACGTGTTAAAGA
>NW_019384419.1:58105-68867 GCF_000671375.1 Centruroides sculpturatus | reverse complement strand
TTGAACTCAAGAGAAATGAAATATAGAGAAATTCAAAAAAAAAAAAAAAATTGAGGGTCTTTCTGTGTGTGGGGAGGGCAGGATTTTGTTCACACTGTTTTGAAGCTTAATAAATTCTGTGTCTTTTGTCGAAAATGTCTAAAATTTTGCAGTGAGATTTGTGTATTAGGGCGATCGATGCTACTAATATTTGGAGGTAAAAGGTCGAGGAGGTGGGAAGATAAAGGGGTGGTTTAGGGTCTGATTTAATGACGATTTTACTCGTTATTAGCGTTTACAATTTTCTTTATAAAACCCATCCCTACCCCCAGAATTAAGTTTTTTTTTGCAATTTTATAATAATTAAAAATATAAAACGTTCTTTTTTAATAAAATATAGTAACAGATGGCTCCACCAAATGTTGCCGGGAAAGTTAAGCAACTCGTTACTGGATTATTTTTCTTGTGTTTTATTAAAACAAAATGATTATGTTGATGAGCATGATTTCAGCAGGGCACATTTACCCTTTTTTTTTTTAATTTTTAAGCTGAAAATTTTATTTATACTAACACCTAAAAAAGTTAAAGAAAACCTTTAAGTTTAAAAGAAAAAAGTCCAACCTCCAATAGCGGACACCTCTCAACAACGACCAGTTTATGAACAAAAACGCGTATAAAATAACCTTCAAACAACAGAAATATTTTATATTCCCGTCAGTGGCCGTGATTCGGAGGTTTAATTATACATCAGGGCCTCTCAGAGGTCGAGAGAGGCCTGGGTTACATGATGTTTTCAGACTCCCCGGTATATAAAAGACACAAAAGTTTATGCATTAGGAATATTACGGAATGAATAATTTATAATAAATGTTCTCGAGGCCCTCATAAATACGAAGCCCGATCCAGACAGCCTTACTTACCGCCTATAATACCTCATACATTAAATAACGAAACTTATTTTTTTTTTAATTATGAGAGATTTTTTTATTTGTTTTTCTATAAAACTTAAGGCCAACAAAATATCATAAAAAATAGTAGAATATTTATTTATTACTTAAACCGTTTGTGCTATTTGTTTTCTAACATGCCCCACAGAAATTACAAGTCACGTTTCTTATAAAAACACACAAGTTTTTTTTTAAATTTTAATGAATGTACTTAAGTTTAACGTCCTTAATTACTTGACAATAGAAGAAACAATCAATCAGGTAAGTTAAACATTCATCCTAGAGATTAACAGCCAAGTGTATAAGGGTAAATATAGGATGTGGACTTTTAAAAATATTTAAATTATTCAGGAATTTATGGGAATTTCTTTCTAAATACATGACTCATCGTACTTTTAAATGTTTAAAAATAATATAGGCCTATATATACAAAACTGATTAAGTATAATTAGAAGCATCCTATTTTAATAAGTGTAAACTATTCAACAATCGACTCACCCTTTCTTCTTTAAATTAAAATTAATCAATCAACAGTAGATGCTATTCACACTTATTATTTTCATTTTCTCATTGTCAAAAATTAACTACAAGATCATTTATCAGTTGAATACATCAAGACAGAACTAAGTCTGTGTGTTCTTGGTATCATAATGAAGCACATGACAGAATAACGACACATCCAAACAACCCAGTATCACCCACCCAGCTTATAGAAATGTGTTTCTGCACAACATCTCTTTCTTGTTTTATTTTTTTATTTCGTAGCAGCTAATTGGATAAATCTTGTCATTCTGTCATCTTGATACTGATTTATCGATATCACTGATTAGTATCATTAAGTGTCGAAATATATATATCTAGACGAATAAGATTAATAGAAACACGACGAAAACAACTGTTTCGGACAATCGATAACAGGGGAAAAAAATCACTTAACAACTAGGAAGAGGGAGAGAGAAAAAAAAAATCCCTGACTTACCTTGCCAATACCAGCTACCTGGAGCTCCTATATATAAACCGCTACCGTCCTGTTAATGATATATATATATATTCAAAAATAATTGATTTTATATAAGATAAATGCTATAGAATTGATATACGATACATAATAAATTTACTGATTTAAATGGGGATGACATATGTAAGGTGATCTAGCAATATTTTACTAAAATTACTATTCAACCGTACCTTGGTGACAGCTGCCGAAAAGCCTGCTTGACAAAATCCCTGTCTGTGAGGACCAAAAAATGTAGCTGGGATGTGGAAAGAAAAAAAAGAAAGAGAATATTTAGAAAAAATAAGAATTGCTGGATCACAATTCTATATATAGAAATAGCACAAAGTCTCTCTAACTTAGAATAATTATGAATTTTTTTTTAGCATTAAGTATAATAAGCCTGCTTTATAATCGATAAAAATATGCTTAAGGTCGATTAAAATGTAATTAATAGTCGAATTGTTCGCTTAATTTAGTTGAACGATTAAAATTCTATGCTACAACGAAAAATGTGTTAATTACAATTAAAATTTACAAGAATTTTAATTGTAATTAACATATTTTTCGTTGTAACTTTATAACTGTTTTTTTACTCTTAAAAATGTACGTTACAACCAAGAAAATATGTTAATTACAATTAAAATTTACAGGAATTTTAATTGTAATTAACATGTTTTTCGTTGTAACTTTATAACTGTTTTTTTACTCTTAAAAATGTATGTTACAACCAAAAAAATGTGTTAATTACAATTAAAATTGTTATAAATTTTAATTTATTACAATCAAAATTGCAAATTGAAATCAAATTCTGTTAATTATATATAAATTGTTGCAAATTTCGTATTTACTTATCATAATTGAAACTGTATGTATGTTGATTACAATTAAATTTTATTTTATAAATTAAATAGAAATTTTTATACAAGTTTTGTTTAATTCTTTTTCTTTTAAAATTTATCGTTTATCGTTTAAAAGTAAATGTAAATATGTTAAATAAAATGAATAAAATTTAAGTGTAACTACTTAAATTTCGTGTTTATTGTATTAGAAATGTAATACAATTAAAATATATTAATTACAGTTAAAAAATTATAATCGAAATATTTAAATTGCTGTGATTACAATTAAAATCGTTATAAATTTCGTATTTCCTTATCGTAATTAAAATTTTAAACGTGTTAATTACAATTAAAAATAACGTTTATTTCGATTAAAATTTGTTTATTCCTTGGAAAGGGGCAAGTTTTGCTTTCGCATTGTTTTCCTTTCTCCTATTTTTTTTTCCTGGAAAGTGTACTTATAGAACAGATCTAAAAAGGGTAACACTACCCCTTTTTTAATGCTGTAAATATTCCTTTAACACTGATGTTCTCTTCTCCTATTTTAGGTATCCTACGAGTTCCTTTCTATAGTTTTAGTGTACTGTTTCCTTATTTACTTATTTCGTTCCTTCATCTAAAAGGATAATTAGCCTCAAACGAAGCAGATAAGATAATGTATCTTGCAAAGGAGAAAAATCAAAATAAAACAACAACAGTAAAGTAATTTATTGGAAATTCTAATAAAAATACAAGGAATTTTTTTTATGTTTCTTCTTTAAATAACGATTTGTAACGAATTGCACATATATTTTTCATATAAATATTTTTGTAAATATTAAAAAAAAAAAAAAAAACTTTAAATCGAATACATTTTTATCGAAAATAATGCGATAATAACTTGTATTTTGCTTTAAAATGCTACGCGCCTGCAACGCGAAGCGAAGCGCAAACGATGGATTTCTCTAGTTTCTTAGCTTGTGTTTTTTTTTTTTTATATAACTTCTAAACTTTTATATTATTCTAGAAACGTTCGGAATTTATTTTATAATTCCACGCGCCGAATTTAGGATCAGGATCCAAAAAAATACCCGCATTTCAATGAAGAAAGTTTGAATTACCTACAAATTTACGAACGTTTTATGTGCACGTGACTATTATTGATTAATTCAAATTTTCTAGAATTCGATTCTAGACGAGAGATGGCGCTTTCTAGCGCGAGACAGTTTACAGTTATGGCGAGAACGAGGCAAGTACACAGCGAATCGGGCTGAAGTTGTCGTATATTGGCTCGAAATTTCAACAAGAAAACAAATATACACGACATTTTTTAAGTCAATCGAAAAGACTAGTTGATACTTTTGTAATTTACTCAAACATTTTCGTGTGTGACGTGTTAAACGCTCGCTAGTAGGGCCTACTAAAAAGCAAGGCGAAACTTGTGGCCCTAAGCTATGACGTATATCAGGCCCTTCTTTTACACCAAATAACGATATATATATATAAATACGAGGCCCTAATCCGTAGATTCATAACACAAGGCCTTGTTTAGCTTACGTGCAAACCGGCCTTGTGTGTGAGAGATACTTATTGTGAGTGTATTCTAAACACTATTTACGTGTATGGTGATCTATTAAACGATCAGTAAGCCGATACTGTGTGTTTGGTACACACTGTACGTATTATTAGTGTTCTCAACACAGTCGAGTGATGTTTACGTACAGTACACCCGCTGCATTTACTTACAGATGTACTGTACCTAAACACGAGGCAACCATCTTGTGTAGTATGCACCTCTTACTATTTTAACGGGTATAATTATTTAAATTATGCAAATCGAGCGTCGTGTATGTAAATACAATAAAAAAACCCATCCCCCTAGTGGCACAAAAATATAAACACAGCGCGAAGAAGACAACAGAGCAACCAATTAAATAACTTGAAAGTTGTTGGTGTTGCTTTTATTTTATTTTATATTTTATTATTATTGTTGTTATTATTATTATTTTGTTTATAATGTTGTAAGTTTAGAAAATACGGATTAGTCCAAAATTCAGTTAACCGGTTATTTAAAGACTAAACAATTTCTGGTGGTCGAACCATTGGAATTTTTCGATAAACTTGTTTCTAATTGTTGAACATTCGTTTTATAACGTTTCTACTCATTTTCTGAACGTAAAACACATGGTTCTAAACTTAACTCACTACTCACGTTCACAAATGTTCCTAGATTAAAAGAACAATACGTGGTTAACTGACTTTTGTGCCACCCTGTATGCATATACTTACAAAAAAAACAAACACATCGTTCCAAAAGTCAGCTTACAATTTTTATTTGCAAGTGTGTTCGAAACGTATAATAGCACACAGTTAAATGACCCTCCATTTATTTAAAACACACATATATACACACACACACACTGTTCTAAACTCGCAGCTTACAGTTTACATCTATAAAGATGTGTGGAACATCTAACATACAGTTAACAGACTTTTGGACCACCCTTTATGCATAAAAAAGGAGGAAGGAACACATTTATCTAAAAACTTACAATTTACTTTTACAAATGTGTCTGGAACTATATAATATGCAGTTAACTAACTTTTGGGCCACGCTTTACGTATTTAAAAAAAAATACGCATTGTTCTAAACTCGGCTTACAATTTTCATTCGCAAGTGTGTCGGGAACTTATAACACCGCGCAGTCAACTGACTTTTGGACCGCCCCTTGTGCGGAATAAAATTACGAATCGTCGTAGACTAAGGCTATAGATTTCAATTAATGAGATTTCAATTATTCAGTTAGAAGTAAATAAATATTTTAAGAGTGGAAACGAAATTTTATTGTTAATTGACTTGACGCCAGATTGTTCTTAACAATTACTTTTTAGTTAATTTATGACACTTTAAACGTGATTTTTTTAAGGGTTTGTTGAAGGGTATCATCGATTGTTCTATACAACTATCGCCGATAAACATAGTATTTGCATAGAACAGTCCTGTTTTGTCCCATCGGACAATAGATGCGAGCATAAAATAATCATGCGAGCAAGCAATGGAGATTTCGTAAGGATATAATTAATAATTTACATAACAGCTAGCAAAACAGGTGAAGTGTCTTCTATGTATTGGCTTTCTTGGATGTAAATGCGCTTATTTTTCTGAATAATTTGCTTACGTGTCGCTATGTTTTCATACAGAAATCATTGTTTTCTTATGGCACTGTTGAGTTTTGGTGGTTGGTTTATAGAGCATTAAACTGCGCATGTTCGGCGTTGCCCGGGTTTCTGAGGGAATGATAAAGACAATGATCTTAATAACCAAAATGGACATTTATTGACTCGAGTATTTACAATAATGAAACTACAAAACATAAATTGCACGGGTTAAACTTCAGAGGTGTTGATTGGGTTTTATTCGTATAAACAACGAGACATTGGCGATGCCTCCCGGAATAGTTTTTATGAAAAACTGGCCCCTGTTTAGATTTAATAATGTGAAGAAAACTCAAAAAACCCTAATGCGAACCCACGACCAATACCAGTGTTCAGTGATTTTATCCACTCGGCCACTGGTGGGCCTGAGGATGGACCCTACAGTATTGTTTTCTAATATTTCAAAGAATAGTTATGCCAAATTTATATAATAAGTGAAGAGGAGTGAGCTTTATTGTGGATTTGGGACATCCTCAATATTTTCTCTAGGGCGTCAAAGAATATCAATGCCAAATTTGATGAAGATATATTGAACGGTATAGAACCCTTTGCCTAACAAACATACATGCATATATATTTTGACTTTTATATACTGTATATAGATTGTTATTTTATTCACCATTGGGTAGACTAAATTATCTGTTAAGATATGGGAGAAGGCAATTAATAAGCTGAAATAAACATACTTGCCACAGTGTCGGAGATATAATTTTATCTTTCTTAATTCTCTCCATCCTGTGAGCATCAGGATGTAGGCCTTCTTTACAAAGAAGACTTTCTAATGCTCACAGAGTTCGAGGCTTATGATTGTTCGCACGATGGATCTGGCAAGCCCACAATGGAATTCTTAAAGCCCATCACGGATTTGGATCACGGAAGGGTCCAGCATGCCCATGGAATTATCTATGAAAATTTTAAAGTTTTCCCGCATTCGAATTTGGATTCCACAAGATGAAAAGTCCCTCAGGATCTTTAGATGGAAGATCTCTCGAATAGAAGATCCTTCAGCTAGATTTAATAAATTGTTGACATTTCACACGTAAATTTGTAAATTTATAAGCATAATCATTAAAGGAAACGATAAAGAACAAAACATCTTTCTGTTCAATAGAATTTTTTGATGTTTATCATCCTTTACAGCTTGGTTTTCTTTTGTGGGTCACGTGCTTTAGACTCCCCTCTGGCAAGATCCTTAATTTTCTTCGGCCACAATTTAATAATGTTCGAAAACAATCGATATCGAAAGGACCATAATTGTTCTATTTCTGGTTTCATAAATGATTAAAACGACTTTTAGGAAGAAAATACTCTTCGTAGTATCTAACGCTCCGTTAAATTATCGAGTGATGTTTTAAACGCGCAGAACACAGCCGCAACCGCATTTTAAGTGATGTTTGTACGAGATTATTTCTCATTTCTGTGTGACGTATTTGCAATTTTTGATATTTATAACAGAATTTATAATTCAATTAAGTTGGGAACACTGAAAATTCCATATTTAGATTGTTGTATACGCGTAACAACCTTATAAAATGATGGAATTTGTGCCCGATTTCAGCTGCAATTCGCAGCCAGAGATAATTCTCTTTCGATTTTACTTGGTTTAATTGTGGAAATTTCGATAATTTATGGGGTTTAAAATCGAAACTCGTAAATCTTTTTTAAAATCTAGGCCAAATGCTGTTCTAAATCAGGTTGGGTAACCTTTGTAAGCAAGAACTAAGTCTAGAAAAAAATATATATATATATATGAAACTGCAATTATATTTTCCAATAATAATTTTAAAAAATTATATATTTTACTGGCATTTTACTAATAAATTTAAATAAATACATTGTTAAAATTTTATTTATGACCTTTGAACTTTTGGTTTTTCAGTCGAATGCAAATTTGCTGCGAATTTAGTAATTCAGCAGGATTTAGTACCGCTCGTCACCTTGCTCCATCTTAAAAAAAGGGGGGTACGACGAGGGAATTTGCCCCATTTTTGTTAGAAGATGGGGAGAGTTTATTCCTATTTTTGATAAGATGGGGGTTAATGACGCGATTTGATGCTCATTTTTGGTAAGAAGGGGGCTTAATGGCGCGATTTGATGCTCATTTTTGGTAAGATGGGGGCTTAATGACGCGATTTCATACCTATTTTCGTAAGATGGGGCAAGATGACGAGCGATGAAATATGTGAAATCTCTTGCTTTTCTTTATTTTTAAAAGCTGAAGCAGTTTTTATTAGCATTCCCAGTTCATTTTATCAGCGAGAAATCTTTAAAACAGACTTGAAACTACAATCTAAACTAACAGTAGAGTAATTACCCTGTAGGATGCAAAGTACAGTATATACAATTCAGTAAATTGTAGCTCAGAGTGGTCCAAAACTCAGTTAACCAAAAATATTTACGATTATTTAAAGATAATAATCAGTATAAAGTAACTTCAAATGCTGTATTGGGAGATGATGTAAATTGAGCATTTCGAACAGGCAATTTTATAAATTACAACAATGTAAACTAATTAAAAACGGTTAACCGACTTTTGGGCCACCCGACCGTACAATAAAGCTTGAAATCACGCTTGTACAGTTGAGATTTTACTTAATAAAGTCGATCGTTTCCCTAATTTGAATGGCTGAAACACTAACTTCTACTTCCCCGTGTAGTTGTTACCTGGTAAATTATATAGGACGTGAATAAACACCAGGATTATTGTAAGCAATTTAACAGATAACAGACTTAATATAAGCTAGGATAATAATTATTCCTAATTACTGATATTGATTGAACTGGTGTTAAGGACTTTCTCAATATATAGGGTCTACTAAACGCTCCAAGCCGGGGGCAAATATTGTTTAACCGCATTAAAAACGATGCAGTTGTCGTCGCTTCTTAATTAAAACTTATTCTGGACCACGTGAAAGCTGCCTAATTGCTATCGATTGAAATAGAAAGGGTGGTCCAAAAGTCGGTTAACCGAACTGGCTTAAAAAGTATATGCTTCGGTCAACTGACTTTTGGGCCACTTTGTGTTTAAAATATATAATTTAGATTTTTAAAAATTTTAATCATTTTTTTTTCTTTTCCTCTGCGATTGAATTGAAATAACGATTTTCTTTAATATTTTTTAAATTTTATTATATAAAAGCGTTACTTTTAGAGTAATTTGAGAGTAAAACCTGTCTAAGACGGAACGCGACGATACCCGGAATCTTTCCGTTGAACAGAGGTTGAACAGAACTAACACAAGAAGGGATTAGGTGATTTAGCTGCTGTTACGCCGAAACATTTCGCTTTACACGGGTTATGTTACGTAATTAGTTACTTCAAATAAATGTTTCCGCGTTAGACAGGTTTCCGGCTTAATATTAACTTCGTTACAAGATATATTTTCAGTTTAGTCAGGTTTTTGTTTTGTAAAGAGTTCTTCCTGAACAAGTTTTACTGTAAATTTCATTCAAATCATGCGGGACTTCGAATAAACCTTACTTGTATTACTTTTATAAGGGGTAATCTGGGCCCCCTTTTAGGCCTCAATGTAATTAACCTTGATATAGCGCCTTGCTAATTAGCGCCACCCTCGTAAAGCGTAAACGAATACTAATGAACGGATCTTTTACCTAAACTCATAGGCATACCGGCCATAACTGGGCCTCATCTCGCAGCTCATCACAGATATTTTTATCTTTATTTGTATAATACCTCGAAATAAATTTGGCCTGAGCCTCAAACGTACTTAAATAGCCTTGTCCTTCAATATCACTTACCAATAATAATATTAAATTCTGATGCTAGGAGCTCAGCGGTGCATTATCCTATGAGCGAAAAGGGCAATTGCCTGGGGATTCACTAACAGGGGACTCCAAATCAATCTTTCATAAGAAAATATTTCCCCAAAAAATTCCCTGAAAGAAAATGTCTGAAGTCAACAACACCGAATATGGGGCCCCTAACTCAAATTTCCCTGGATTCCATAAAGTTATAATGTGCCACTGTAGGAACCCTTTCATAGAAGGTTAAATTTTGTGGGCCCCCTAGCAACAAAGGTTCCTAAAACTTTAGTTTTTTATACAGAAACAGGAGGCATATAAACCAAATCTAGATAGGGAGCCATTTGGATCCTTTATCAGGATGTGGTTTATACATTGTTTTTAAAATTGTGATGAAAATAATCAAAACAAAGGATATAAGTAAAAGCAATTATTCATTGAAATCTATGTCGTAATAATATCATAAATAAATCTTGATTTTCAAGATAAGAAATGAGGATGTCAGGCAATAATCTGTATATAATTTAATCAAATTACTTCCTGGTTGTTTTCTTATTAAAAAATATCATAATTAATTAACAACTTAACCAATTTGCTCTGCTCAATTTTTTTTTCTTTCTCTCTAATATATGATAATGTGTAGAATTATTTGGTTATATTACATTAATTTACTTATAAATTCAATTTTATACATGTTTAATTATTAAATTACTTTAAAAGAATGGGTTAAATATGCTGTTTGGTAACACATTGTTATGGAGCAGTTTCTACATAATAATTTTTCTTAATTTTTATTATAGAAAATGAAAGATATAATAGTGTTAAATGTAGTGTTTTATTATAGAAGATATTATATGAAAATTTTATAATAAAATATAAAATAAATATAAATAACCTATATAACACTATGATTGTAATACTTTCTGTAAGAAAAATATTCTTTATATTACTCTGTAACAAAGTATTTATAATAATTTGCACAACAATACAGGATTGCTGCAGACAATATTTTATTATAGAGAGTATTATAGGGGATATTTTATA
>NW_019384419.1:14510-57580 GCF_000671375.1 Centruroides sculpturatus | reverse complement strand
TATATATTTTTTTTTTAATTTTATATATTCTTATTATATTACAGAATATATTTCATAGAATTTTGATCATTAAAATTTTTCAAAATATTCAAATTTTTCTAAAGATTTCTGTTGAAATTTGAATTATATTTAAAGAAATGTAACCTTTATTATTAAGATCTTGTAAGATATAATAATTCTTTGGTATTAAAACTCTGTAGAATTTTTTATCAAAAATAGCAAAATTTGCTATGGGCTATATACATTAAGGAAGTTTAAAATTTGATAGCAATTTAAAGATGTTTAAGGATATCAACACCATTCAGTTACATGCTTTATATGCATGATAGGGTTGCTAGTAACCTATATAAATGCAGCAAACAAGAAGCGATACGGATGAATAACAGCATTCATTTATTAACTGATCTTCACTATTTCTGTAAAATACCTTTTCAGCACCATTATACGGTCGGGTGAGCATTACCCGCATCAAGGTAGATCTTACAGGAAGAGTGTTTTAATACCAAAATAGCCTTTGGGCAATTGTATATCTCTATATTTCCTGAATTGCATTAAGTCCTCGAATGCACTATGCTCCGTTACAGTTCAATTACCATTCCAGCTGCAACTTGACAAACCCAGTCTTGACACCTTAATAACCTAACATCCCACTGAAATGGAGACATTTTCTGTCGACTGGCGACAGCTGTCAAGATCTGTCAACAAAATTTCAATTCTTCGTTGCCTGAACGTCTCAACTTCTGTAATTTCAAGTGGTTCGGATAGAATTCTTTCAAACGTTTAGGGGTGTTTTTTTTCCTTTTTCCTTTTTTAATTTTAATTTATTTAAGATAGTAAATCACTTTGATTGATGTATCGAGTACTGATAATGTTATATTTATATATTTAATTTCGCTTGAATTGATTATATTCTCGTGCATAATCGGTTGTTATACTCAGATATCTACTAAATTAGTATACATTCCCTTGTATTTAAATACATCATTGTACATTTAATGTATAATTAGATATATAAAACCCTCTTAGCTATTCATTAAATAAGTAAGTTATTCAATAAATAGTTTATAATTCTGGAAAAATTTATAATTAAATAAGGCAAATACAAAGGAATAAAATATCACACAGTAAAATCGACTTCTTTTTATTTTTTTTAATTTTTTAAAGCTCTTTTCGTAGGTGGAGACTTGTGAATTTTTTAAAGTTATCCAAGTTATAATTTTTTTTAAATACCAAAGCTAGAGAGACTTTTAGAATGTTTTTTAAGCGGGGAAGAGCATACAAAAGAAAGCCGATACCACTGCGTGAAAATGAGAATTGTAAAGATTATATTGGTTTTCTAACAATTTTTAAAGTACATTTTTATCTCGAATTTTATTTTAATGCGTGTTCAAAATTCTGTATAATTATACACTATTTGCTACAGTGTTATCATGCGAATATCTTTCTCAATCCATACACTACATAACTCGCAACCTGTTCCTATAACTAAGCTGGATTGGTATTCTTTGGTTTGTTAAGGCCCGCAATATTAACCAATTATACATGAATATACAGTATTTAGATATAAAGATACACGTACTGTACGTTAATTGAGTAGAAATGGGTTAAGAAAAAACACGAGCACGCTTTGGTAATGATTTCCCGAAACTTTGGCCATTTTGATTTTTGTTGTAGATTCTAGTTATCGTGAAATCACGATTTATATATTAAGTCTATTAATAAACGTGCTTAGTATTTAAGAATTTATATAACTTTTCTTTTTTAAAACACATAATTAAATGATATTATTAAGTACAGTAGTTACGGGACTACGCGCATTTAAACACCGCTCAAAGCCGTTTTTTTTTATTTAAATTTATGTAAAAAGTATTGTTTAAATGCGAATATGTTATTTTATTGTTTATAATTGACAAATACACTATTTTTCATAATAAAATTTTCCAAACTAAATGATATTATTAAGTACAGTAATTACAGGACTAAGCGCTCTTGAAGATCGCTCAGTATAAATGGCTTTAAATTTAAATTTATATTAAAAAAATATTGTTTAAACGTGAATATCTTATTTTTCATATTAAAATTATTCGAATTTTAGTGAGATTTTATCCCATAGATATCCCATATTTATGCAATACATATATATAAAATTGGCACATTGACATATTATATATTAAGGTGAGCCGGTTATAGGCTATTGAACCAATGAATGAAAAGGAGGAGTAGAACACTCCCCCCTCAGGCTATATGAAGGAGAGAGGAGTGAAAGCGAAAGTCATGGATAATAGTCGGCCAAAGATATGAGATGATAGTGTAAAGATATCGATTTTTTTTTTAATACCCCTTTATTAAAATATTTAAATATTTATTGCAATTTTATTATTGTATAAATCGGAATTATAAATAGTTCTTACGATATATCTGTTTATAATAATAATTATTATTTTTAGTTTAAAAACGCGAAAACGTAACAACGATCAACAGGCTCATAGGAAAAAAAAAATAAATAATTATTAATAAATTATTAACAATATAAATAATTGTTTAAATGAATAATAACAATAAATTTATTATTAAAAATTATTAATCAAATAATCAAGTCGGATTTATTATCGTGCTACATTTTGGCTAATTAAATATACAAATACTACGATAATTTGATAGAAGGAAAGCGATTAAGACGCCATCTTGTATTAAATCGCCTACTTTAGTCCAAATTACGTAGCATTTGTATATTTTATTAGCCAAAATGTAGCCCGATTATTTGATTAGTAACACGATTTGGACTTGATTTTCTAATAGGAAAATATATTTTTTATTATAATAAAATCGCTTATTAAATTAATAACAGGCTTACTGTCATTTAAAAAAAAATTCTTTATATATTTTTCTTCCTCTTAGCTTATTTATTACATAAAATAATAATAAGATTTCAAACCTAACTGACATTTAAATGTACGTAATTTGAAGATATAAAAATAATTTAGACTTTTTTTATTACGTATTTTTCGTGCAGGAGGAATACAGTTAAACACTAATGGAGTCCATCTTCCCCATCTAAAAACTATAACTTGTAAAAATCGTTTAAAAGCCTCTTCGAAAAGAGTAAAAATCGCCCAATAATACACTAAAATATACTTAAATATATGCGTAATTTAAAGGCAAAACACAAACAATTCGGTGTGTTCTTCGCACGTGCTCATAACACAATTAAACACTAGATGATTCGTTCTTTCCTGTCTAAAAATACAAAATTGCTTGCTTTGAAAAGTATCTTTGGCTTCGGTGTTTTGTATAAATTATATAATTTGCTATGCAATTGCTACATACTGTACCGTTATTAAAGGGGGAGAACTAGAACGTGAAAACCTACACTTACCCCTGTACTATTGGGTAGCCATTAACGCTATGGATGAAGAGTAAACTATTAGAAATTTCATAGCTTATACTTGTGCATAATTGTGTTTGTCTCATTCTTAATTTATTTATTTAGAAAAGTAAGGAAACCGGGGCCCCTGGCCTTCTCTCCTGGTTACGCCACTATCTATATAATTCTTACGAGATAAAGACTTGAAATTGTTTTCAAATTAAGCGCACTTAAAGTGATTTTTAGTGTTAATTGATTTTACTAGTAAAAAAAAAATTAGAATATAATAAAAATTGTTCTCTCAATTCTGATTGTTATCTTAAAAGCATTTAGATATAATTCAATCGAAACAAACCTGTTCTTGGAATTCATTTATGGCATTTCTAGTAACTTAATATCTTATCAAATTCGCATTTATTGTGTTTTCTTTCTTTTTAGTTTTAAAATAATTATTAATTAATTTTATAAACCAAAAAAAATAATTAATAATAAATTAATAATTTACATCATTATGAACCGCCTAAAGACCCAGATAGCAAAGGTGCGAAACTCAGAGAGGCCTCCAAAATTTAAAGCCCTTTGTATTTGGGTTTGAATCAAAAGGCCCTCGCTTTGTATCGTTGTGGGCCTGCTTATGTATGTTTTACATTAAAAAAACATGGAATGAAAGTGATAGATTTTGTTTTATTGATTTTATGGCTTCTAGAGAGGTGTGGGCGCTGCATTTGTCTCTGATCCAGGCCTTTATATAGTCTTTCTCGAAGTACAGGGTGGTTCAAAAGTCAGTTGACCGTGGTTTGTTGCGTGTTCCTTGTGAATATGAATCATCCATAAATTGAATTTTTTTTTAACAACAGAAAAATTGATGGAAACGTGACGCCAAACGTCTCTGAATTAATTGTATTTTTTAAAAGTTAATTCAGTTAATTAATTGCAATTTAGTCTTGGCAACGGTTAACTGATTTTTGGGCCAACAAATTTAAGGTGTTGCGGCTAAATTTTACGATAAATTTTAGTTAATAATCGAACTTAAAATTATTATTTTTAATTTAAATATTAACCGAGAGATGCAACGAGGAGAAACAGAAAATGGCGATCATCTTTAAGAAAAGATTGATCATTACATTAATATCTTGTTTCATTTAGTTTATCATATGATGCTTTAACGATCTGGAAATAATTAAGACTTTATTTATACTCGAGTCATACATTAGACTCCCGTTTTACGACCCGAATGGCTCTATGAAACGACGAGTCGTCGTAAATCGAACCATAAATTTCTCGTAGGCTCAATGTCTTAAATTGAAATCAGATTCTTATAAATAAAAAAAAATCTTAAATATATAATACCATAAAGAGATCATTCATAGAAGTAATACAGTAATTAATTAATTACAAAATTTCGCTCATTCATAGCGTTAGAAAAGCGAGCGGTCGTAAAGCGAGGGTATACTAAATCCTTTACATAATGGCCATACAGAGCTTAAATTTACTATCTGTTGATGAAATTTGAAGAAAAATTTAACTTAAATCTTTAATTTAATCGGAAATAACATAGTTTATAATATTAAATTTCTTATATACGAAATTTTGAAGCATTTTATCTTGTCTCCTCTCGTTAATCAGATATTTCGATTACTCGAATCGTCATGTAATCTTCATTTTGATTATAATATTAGATGATGATAAACGTTTAATATTTCATAAGTATATCCGTTTACAGTTTGTTTACATTTAGGTCAAATTGTAGATAACGTTTCGATGGATTCATCCATGCTTTAAACTATAAAATTAATCTCCGAAAAAAGTGTTGGCAGATTTATATCCTAGAGTAAACATCATTAAGAGCTAATTAAATCTTTTGAATTTAAATTTATAATTTCCAATTAAAAGAGGATGTAAAGTAGATCATTTAACACTGTACCGATAGAAGCATAATATAATAAAATATTTAAATTATATTAAAATAATAAACGATAACTAGATGAATACATTCTTCTAAGTTCATCTACTTCATCTTAGTCCATTCACAGATGAAGATAGAATCTTAACTACACACCAGGCTAAACTATATTATATTATTACTAGTGGATGAAAACCACTGAACACGTGGATCGTCGTGGGTTCGCTCCTGTCCAACAGGCTGGCTACGTGGAGTTTTCCGGATTTTCTTCACGTTTGTACACCTAAATAAGTGCCAGTTTCCTGTAGAAAGTCCTTCTGAGTGGCACCCCTCCTTGGCAGATTAAGGCAAATATGAGCCTTTAACACAGAAAAAAATGTTATAAAATCTATTAATTTTAAGTAACGATCAATGGTGCTGTAGTTTATCTTGAATATAATGTTTACAACTCCAGATGTTCCTCTTTCTTTCTCATCCTTCTGAAGCTGGGAAACTTCACTAATTGTTGTCAGTTGGAGCCGTTTTATTGACACAATATTAACTTTAGAAACTTAATATTTACATTTTTAATACTTTCAATTAATCACGAAATTGTGCCGATCAATACTGATCATTTACTTTAGGTATATTTTACACTTTGCATTTTTCACACCGTTTCGTTTATCAGAAGCTGGAAAAAGTCACGAATTAATTTGGAGCCAGGGTCCTCGAGAGACTGTATGAGGCCTGGGGTGATTGGGCCCCTTCTACCCCTCAGCCGGGCTCCTTACAAATGCGCAGAATGTTTCTTTATTAATAAAAAGATGGTCTTAAAGATTTTATTTTCTGTTACTAAAAATACATTACTTTATAGGAATCTCTACGGGCTCCTAAATTTTTCCCGGATCCGGGGAAAAATCCCCGGTTCCTCCCCTCTGGTTGGAACCATTTTGTTCGAATGGCTCGCCTAGATCTCAATGTAAATTCCATTAATAATTAAATATATCAATTTTAAGGCTATTAATTAACCATAAAACTGTGCCAATTAGAAGCGATAGGCGTTATCTTGAATATATTTTCTATTTTGCTTCGGTTGATCCCTTCGGAGGGCTGGTAAACTTCGCCAAACTAGCGTAGGTTGGAACCATTTTAGTGAATGAAGCGAGCACGATTGCCGAAAATGGGGGGAACGGTTTCGTAACGGTCACCAAAAGCCATCTGGCGCCAATAGCAACCGTCTGTCAGACGCAACGGCGCGACCATCATGTACAAACGCTTTTTAAAAAGCAAAGGTTGGGATTCTGAGAAGTAAAATGAAAGAATAAACACGTTCTGCCGACACAATTAACTCACACTTAACATCCTTCACATAAGGCATACGAATTAAATCATCTTATGTAATTGTAAGAACATTCGCATGATCTATAAGTTAATTCTAACAAGCTTTTTATTCTCTTAAAAGTTTTATTTATTTAAAATTTTTTTTAAAAAATTAATTACATTCATTTATTATAATTAATATGAATATTTCTAATTACAATTAAAGATACGTCGATTAAAATTTTTAAATTTTATTAAATGCTCACACTTATTCTTTGAATGTAAGCTTGGAAAATAGTTAAAGAATATTAAAAAAAGTAATAATTTCAATTTAAAAAATTCTGAAATTCGGAATAGGAATAAAAAGAAAAGGCTCAGGCAACTCAGAAATGTGAGCCAAGAATGTGGCACCCCTCTGAAACCATAAGGAGCTTTGAGAGTGGTTCAAGCCCTTACCAGTTTCATTCTACTTCTTAAAAGAAATGAAACAATTGAGAGAGAATGAAAAAAAAAAAAGACTCAGGCAACATAGAAATGTGGACAAGAATATGGCACCCCCTCCAAAAGCCATAAGAAGAATATCTGCGAGTGGCTCAAACCCTTATTAGTTTCATTCTACCTCCCAAAAGATCTTCGGAATTTTGTGAATGGCCAGACAGGGAGGGGAAAAGGCCACTCACAAATTTGAGCCAGAAGTCACCCCTCTTTGAAAGTCATAAAATATGTGAAATAAAAAATCAGCAAAACAAATAACACACGCTCGAGCGTTTGTTAAATGAAACCTTAATTTATATCACTGTTTTTATTTTTATATTTGGGGGCCTCTTTGTACTCGAGGGTTAACCAGATGTCTCTATTGCCCTCATCTGTAACTAGACTTAGAAGTACGAAGTCCGTTTCACGTAACTAAAGGGCCCCATATTGTTTGAAAACATTGCAGACTATACATTTACCAATGATACTCTCATAATTTTCCATATATTATAATATTATTCATATAAAAAATTAATAATATAAACTATATTCTGAGTTAGGGAATGATGATTAATACATTTAAAAAGGGACGTAGGCCTACTGGCTATTGATTGAACACATTTTCTGAGCCTTTAATCCGTAAGTTTATATATTAACAATACGTATACAGTTTTTATAGATTAAGAGGAAATTTTAACATGATTTTTACTAGATTAAGTTTACATACTTCCACACTATCGTTCCTTTAACTATGCCAGGATCAAACGGCGCGCGATACCATAAAACTTTTTTGACACTTATCCTGGGATTAGGTAAACTGGCGTGTTAGGCACATTAGTGCAGGCGGGCATTAAGAGCATTCTCTGACGTCACGAACTCGGTTGTTTACAAAATGTACACTACCGAAATGATTAGCTTGGCAGTTTGCCCGCAAGACGGCAGGTGTGTCGCTTCCTGGTTCTGCCTGGTTAACTCCATGAAATAATGAAACGTGCACCCTAAAAAGAAAATAAACTAGAAAACGTGCTCTACTCATTCACAACTAAATAAATTTTCAAATTTCTTATTTTCCTAGAAACAATAAAGTACAGTTGATGCCAGTAAATAAGACGAATTTCGTCACTGCGCTCGGCCATTTTTTTCGTCAATTATACACGCGTATATTAATTGCATATTATACTAGTTTTATTGAGCAATATAATAAACCTACTCTTTTCTCTTTTATAAATAAGAAATTTGAAATTTATTCACTTAAAAAAAATAATAAAATATGGCGGCTTGAAAGAAGTGAGACGGCGCTCGGTCATTCACAAATGTGGGGTTCTACCCTTACCAAAGCCATAAAATTGTCAAAATAGGATAGAATTTTTCACTATTTATTAGAAAAATTTTAATTTATATTATTTTTCACCGAGAATATCCCTAAATTTAGGGATATTTTGTGTGTAGCGATTAGGACACGCTATTATTTCCTTCTACTTAGGCCTGGCTATTGTAATATACACTGCAAGATCAATAGGACTAATATATATACTCGAAATTATATTATTTATTTATTTTGGGGGGTCAGAATATGTTTTACTGTTTAAAAACGAACTAAATTTTCGAATTTCTTAGCATAGTTACAACATAATTAATGGTGACGAACTCGTACATTGTAACTCAACCGTACTTTGTACAACGATTACGACAGCTGTATTTATTGAATATACGTTTAAATGTATTGTTGAGCAACAGAATAAGCCAGTAAACGAAAGATAAAGTATAAAATCTGTGTTTTTGTTTTCTATATCAAGCTGGGTGTAATGTATACCCAATACATGTTTTAAGAGCGTGCTGTTGCGTGGTTGAGAAGTTGTCTAAGTCGAAAACGTTCGTGAAGTTCACAGCTGAATCGTTTCGCTGCTTGAATGAAACCAGAAAAACTATAAAGGAAAAGAAAGATTCGACAACATTCAACACATATCGAGTTACTTCGGTCTGGTTTCATTCAATGGAACACACTGATGGATGGCAGTCCAGGCAAAACGTTTCGTGACTCAAGTGAATTTTTCACCTATAAAAAAAATATAATAATAATAATACTTTTGTCAGTAGTTAATTTGAATCGAATAATTCTATTTAATTAAAACTAAGTCGCAATAAATCCTTTCCGTTAATTTAAAATATATAAATTCGGTTTTAATGAAGTGAAGTTTCTCTCTCTCTCTCTCACACCTTGAAAGCACCTTGCTTTAGTTTAAAGATAAATCAATTTATTATTATTATTTTTTTTTATTATTTTAATTATTTTGTATAGAATCCAGAGCCAGTTATTTTATTTTTTTTAAATAATTTTTTAATTTATTTATCTAGAAATTTGACTTTAAATCTAAGTATGTTTTTAACACTGTAAGTTGCATTGTATCTAATTTTAGAATCAAGACTTCGTGTTTATTATTAAATAAATGTTCTAAATAAATGTTTATATACGTAAAAATGTATTTAGAGCATCTAAATATTGAGTTATTTATAATTAAAAAGCATTTCTTTTTTTTTTTTTTTGCAGTTAGATTTGTATATGTAATGATGCGATGACATTCTTAACTGATAAAGAAAAATAAATAAATTTATAATTTTTTTTTTTTTTTTTTGAATATTTTACTTAGGTTTGCACTTTGTAAATTCGTATAATTTGTATAGTTTTAAATGTAAATTTTAATTATTTTAAGAAATTTTATGCAGTAAACACTGACTAAAACATGGCCGTTGTATGGAGGTTTTCTTTAAACACTTTGTTCATGTCCCAAACACAGAAAAGTCCCAAAATAATATAAAATTTAATTTAATTTAGTTAATTGATGAGGAAAAATAATCTATTTTTTGATTTATTGATAGGGCCTATTTATGTATTTGTTTTTAGGAAGGGAGGCCTTACATTTGTGATTGGCCATGACCTGTTCTTATTCCTCTAAAGCCCTGTTGATATTAATTTATCATTTAATTAAACTGTACAAATTAAAAATATATTTATTCACGTCTGTGCTTGAAGTTAAATGGGCCCTCTTGCTTCTATCTGGGCCCGTTTAAAGTATGTAAATAATGATTTTAAGTAATATACTTGCTCTGTAATGCCTGTCAATGGTTAATAATCTACTAAATATGTTACAATTGCATCTCGATATGTAAAATAAATCCCAAATGGGTCAAATCTGTAAAAAAAATCGCCTCAAAATTGCTGTAAATGTGTTTTTTTTTTTTTTCCTGCGATAATCATTTATCATGATAACGAGAATAAGATTCTCGTTCAAACAATTTGTATCACTTGACACTTGATGTTTTTTTAGCGCTACGGTCGCTTCCCCCCGTTAATAAGCTGCTGCAAATCAATGGAAAAAGTGGCGCTTTATCCTATGGACAAAAAAAGAACAGTTTACTGGGGGCCCCATCAATAGGAGGCCCCAAACCAATCTTTTATAAGAAAATATCCTTTTCAAATTCCCTCGATGAAGTCAATACTGTAACTTACACGAGGCCCCTTAATTCGAATTCGCCTGGGCCCCATTATATTATAACGCTCCAATATATGTTCGTATTGAATAAAACTTTATATTTTTATAATTTATAAAAGAACTTTCGCTTAAAAATTATTTTAAACATTAACTTTTGAATGCGCAACCTTCACACGATTCTTCTTGGTTTGTATAAATATTTACATCAAAATGAATTAATTATAATTTAATAGGGCCCTTAATAAGTAATAAAATTTATGTAAAGGTTAAATAAAACTCTATATTTTAATTTCCTATAAAAATTTACTAGTAATTTTGCTTAGAAATCATTTAAAAACAAGGTTTTTTTTTTTCTTCTAAGTTGCGTAAGGTTAAGATACGCCGCAAGATTGAGTGATTGTTTACACACGATTAGAATCAAATTCCAATCCCCTCCCTAAAGTATTTCCGTTTAGATCATTTCTATCAATGGCGAAGGTTCTCTATATAAAAGAATGAAAAGTATTCGCTTCCATTCTTCCTTTGTAATCCGGTTTCTAGGTCCCTTCCCGGGGCATAAAGTAGATCTATGAGTTGCACAGCTTGCACTCTCGACACTTACTTCTTTGGCCTCTATGTTTAACCACACAAAACTATGTCGAAAATGAATCAAACATGACCATATTTTTTGCTTTTTTTTTTGTCGTGTATACCATTAAAAAAAATGGCCACTTTATCGGTAAATTAACACGCTCTTCCTTTCATATTTTGAATGGTTGCAGCATCACTTCGTTTGTGAAGCATCCCAGTTTTAAAAAATTACGTTAAAATATATATATTAAGTGCCATAAAAACATAATTATTATTAAGTATAAGCTACTATATACAATTTTATATACAAATTCAGCGATTAAACTTACGAAAAATAACAGAAAATTATGGTAAGCGAATTAATAAATGGGTGAAGTTAATTTAATTATAATTTACTAATTACCTGCTTTATGAATTACGTCACACTTAAATTACATAATTAACTCTTTAGATTACATTTTTTTAACCTTATTTTTTTATATTAAGAAATTATTTAAATGATTAATTAAATTATTTATAAAGTGTGTTAGATTCTGAAAGTAGTCATAAAAGCCTAAGTTGCTTATGCTTAGGACTTTGAGGCCTTAAATATGCCCAAATATACGCTTCTCCATTGAGTTCAGTACTTGCTCAGATCCTAGATTTTGAATTATTAAGGTCAAGTATTCTAGGATATTAAGGATCGTGTGAAAGGGTTTTATATTAGGTCTATACAAACTCATAAAAAAACTCGAAAATCCACGTTTGTCTGGGTTCTAAAATCTCCACTTATATCTGGCTTTTGCTTAGGGCCTCGCGAATTTAGAGGCCTCAAACACACAAATATGTTTATACTTAATCTTAGTCCAGCATTAGTTCTAGAAAAGATCCTTGACATTTTAAAGTATCAAGGATTGTTTCAAAGTGGTTTTGTATTATATAAGTTTATATAAAAGGCCCTCGAATGTCAACTCTCTTTTAGGGCCTTACACAATCTAAAACTGCCACCGAGTGTTATAATTTACGTCAGAATTCATCTAAGCGTCTGCGTTTGGAGGATCCAAGCACGTACAGTACAAATATACGCATGTTTTGGTTCAGTACTTGGAATTCAGTCCTTGTGTAGTATCAAAGATCGGCGTTATATTATATAAGCTTAAAGAGGCCTCGTAAATCCACACGTGTCCTAGGGACCTGCATAACTTATCACACCGTCAATAGCTTCAAAAGTGTAAATAAATATCTTCTTTCCTTTTCTGAAAATGCATAATTATCATCACAAATGTACAGTATTTCATACAGGATTAGTTGACCAGATTCCCAAAATTTAATCTTTTATAAGCAAAGACAAAGAGGCCCCCAAAGTTTACTCTTTTATAAGCAAAGACAAAGAGACCCCCAAAGTTTACTCTTTTATAAGCAAAGACAAAGAGACCCCAAAGTTTACTCTTTCATAGGCAGAGAAGACAAAGAGAGCCGCAAAATATAATCTTTTATAGATTACATGGCTTTTGGAAAGGAGTGAAACCCCAAATTTATGACTTACATGAACCCCATTTTACTTCTATCAGGTTCTGTATGTGTATACAGTCAAAACCTCGATTTAGTGCCCTCCTAAATAGCAATATTAATACTTTGAACTGATCTCCTCTATAAATATTAAATAGAAAATCCTTCAGTGTCCGTGAATGTGCGAATTTGCATTGCAAACCACATTATCACCAAATCACGCGACTTTTATGAGCCCAAACTTAGACTCGTGTGTAGACTTCATTGTTATGTATCAGATATAATCCTTACTATTTGAAATACTTCGGTTTAGCACCACGCTCGATTTAATGCCAATTCAGAGGCAAACAAATAATGAGCACTAAGTTGGTACGACGTACAGACACACATACAACTTTTTTGTAACAAGCTAGATTTGAGTCGACAGATTTTGTCTAGGACCTTGCGCTTTTAGGGGTCTCAGCACTTACAAATATATGTTTTGGATACTTCAAGATCTAGGATCAACAACCAAGATTCAGAGCTTTGTATAAATACAAGTATCGTGTGATATGGACTTTGCATTACATAAACTAACGTGAAAGAGGCCTCACAAGTTTATCCTTGCATAGGGCCTCTTCTATCTGGGATTCAAAGGGCCAAAAATTTTATTCCTTCCCTTCTATCTGGAATACGAAGGGGTCCCAAAATTCCTCCCCCTCTATCCGGGTCTGATTATCTCAATTAAAGTGGTGAATATCAATAAATTCATCTCTTATATCTTTTCGTATTACGCTTAATTTAATTATAATTCAGTTAATTAAAATTATTTTTAATTACATTAAACAGTTTATTAAAATCTAATTTAACGGAACTTCATTTAATTACCCTATTGTACTAAACAAATTACCCTTTTTAATTTGTTTATGCCCTCGAGTTTTAAAGCTTAATAAATATTTAAGAATTTTCCCGAGGAAAGAAAACAAGGAAAAAAAATATATTTAGTAAATTTAATTGTAATTAGAATATTTTAATAAAGTTAATTAGACAATTAGAACGAAATTTAAAGCAAAATTTCCAAATATTTTCAGCGCGGTTGGTTCTTAAAATTGATCAAATTCGTTTGTTGAAGGCCCATTTAAATGTAGGTCTGTGTAACTAAATTAGAATTTAAATAGCCTAATTAATTAAGCTATGTAAATAGGCTAAATTAAACCAGGTATAAATCTGTATAAGATGACAAAAGTACAGGTTAAGGAACCCCCATGCACAAATATATCACACCTTCCACAGCGTGAAGAAGAACATAAAAGTCACCCGAGATACATGGAAATCGTGACTCAAAATCAGGTGTTTGATAAATCAATTCAAAGCATACTTTCCAGTGGATTTATTAATTAATAAATCCGCTGGATTATGCCCCGAAATATACCCCTTTCCCATTGCTGAATATTGAAGAATCGTTGTAATTAGTAAGTTTCAAGTAAGAAACGAAAATAATTCTTTACCTTTTTCACTAGTTAATTGTAATTAAGGTAATTCTTTATTCGTTAATTGCGATTAAAATATTCTCTGTAGTTAATTGTGATTAAGATATTCTCTGTAGTCAATTGTGATTAAACTATTCTCTGCAGTTAATTGTGATTAAGGTATTCTCTGTAGTTAATTGTGATTAACGTATTCTCTGTAGTTAATTGTGATTAACGTATTCTCTGTAGTTAATTGTGATTAAGGTAGTGTCCACTAGTTAACCAGAATATCTTAATCACAATTATATGTATTCCTTAATTGTAATTAACTATTTACCAATTAACTCAATTTTATTATGGATTTAATTTTAAAAAATCCTGTTTTCTTCTTATAAATGCGTGAATATAAGTCTACTTTTTATAATAGAAAATTATAGGGTGCTTTGTAGTGCTTATAATATAGAATTTACTATAAAATAGTTTATAAGATTGTATAATATAAATATATATAGGCCTATACATTAGCATTAACATCTTAGATCTTTAAAAAGTTAATATTTTATAGCCTTACAGCAGATTAATATAAAGACTACATCCTATGTGTAATATTACACACGTGTAGGATTACTCAACTTTATGCAATAATGTATTAGAATTAAACGCTTATAAGATCACTTGTATAGTGCTTTAATTGTTTATAGTAGTTTATAATACACTATACATATAATGAATGCGACAATGTACAAGTTACGCGTGTATAGCATAGTATTACACAAGCGTAAATGAAGCACTATACAGCATTACACAATTTAATCTTATATAAAACGACTCGTTTGATATAAACGTGTAAAATACAAGTACTAAACACTACTATATAAGCTATACGAGCAGTAAATACATAATACAAGTACTGTGAAGCACTATACAAGAACTAAATGCACAATATACAGTAGACTCCCCCCTATAACACTGTTGATAATTGCGTTTTATATGAATTCCACGTTGTACGAGTCATTTAGATTTTACAAATACGTGTGCCGGGCTATGAACGGCTCACATATTTGTAAAATTTAAGTGACTCGTACAAGATAGAATTCATATAACACGGAATTATCAACAGTGTTATAGAGGAGTCTACCGTAGATATAGCGCTATCAAACATTACATAACACGCAAAATCGAAGAATATACAAACAATTAAACCTCATAATTTCTTTGTTATTATCGAATAATAATAATAAATAAAAAAGTAAACAACGTCACCAGTAACGTCACTACCTCAGAAAAGCGCGTAATTAAAGTACTAGCAACCTATTAACAAGTCTCTGAATCGAGTGATAACGGCAGATAAAGAAACCAATGACGAATATAACAGATAAAGAACGTTATGTTAAGGTTTTTTCCTCGTGCGCCGGCGTGGACTTTATCGTCATTGTGTTTACGCTTTGGTCGCCAACACTTAGCTCGACCGTAACACATCAAAACCCAGCGTAACAGCGATCCCGTCCATGAGTGCGGTAAGTGTGTAAAAACTCTCCTAACTTCGACAAAGCGTTGATAGAAACCTCGATATAATGTCACCCCTCCCCCCGCTGTTTATAAATGGGAAGTCTATGCGTAGAGTCGAGGAAACTGGATAGGTAGCGAGCGTTGTTACGTGCCTGCCCATAGGCTCTTTGATAGGGGGTAAGCGCTGTAAATATATGATACAGGAAATAGCGCTGTAGGAGAAGTTGATACTGGGGGGGATAGGAAGACGATGAATGATAACTTGTAAATCTGGTTACATCCAATAATTTATATAAAGTTTATATTATAAATTAGATTATATTTTTCTACAGCAACAGACTACAAATTTATCATTTTTTACAGGCAAAAATATAGGCCCTACCTCCAATTTACTCTCAATTTTTCACCCTTATTTCCTCCCTCTTTCCATAAATTTAATTATAATTAACTTAATTGGGTTATTTCGAAGTATATAAACGTAATTATTAAGAAATTTTAAACGTAATTAACGAGGAAATAACGTAATTGAAGTGCTTTTTCGGTTCGTAGAAGTGCTTTAGATTATCATTAAAATGCTTTAACCAGGAAAATTCCTTCGTTTTCTTCTTCTTTTTAAATGTAAAAATAGATAATTTATGCAAATTATTTCTAGTTTAATCATTTTATTTTGATTTTTTAAATGCTTAAAATTCGAATTTTTTCTGTAATTGTACTGTACGCCTAAATTGCTCTGTAATTAACGCATTATCATCGTTATCAACGACTGTATTATCATTTTGTTACTATATTTAATTAATATTAGATTAATCATTTATCAAATTTTTAAATTATATCAATAAATATTTTAAAAATATTTTTGAAATTAATTTAAATCCCATTAATATTTCCAAATCTTGAATTTTCCTAATTCATTTTTATGTAATCTTTAATGTAATTTAAGGGATTTTAATAATAAAAAAATTCAAGTTTCTATCATGAATTTATTAATTATTAATTCAATTATAATTAAATATTAAATTATATTCGAATTTTAAATTCTAATCATTTCGTATTTTCCTCGAGAAATGTCATTTTAAACATGGGGTGCGACTTATATTCGCGTGTTCTTCGACACTTTCTTCGATAAACTTTGATAATTTTCCCTATTTCTTTTATATATTCTGTTATTCTAAACACAATATTAACGTTTTCAAGCTCTATTACATTATTTTAAACCCTATTTTACCCTAAAAATCCCTCTATAAAGTTGATACTCGCCTTAAATCCGTCTCTCTTACGCACGAAAATTCGATAAAATTCCCTACTTATTTTATATTTTCTATTATTATAAATACTTTATAAGTATTTTGAATTATGTTATCACTAATTTTAATTCAAATTTTCCCTACAAAATCCTGTTTTATAAGCTCAACACGCATTAAATTCGAAGCAATGCGGTACTTAGCTTCATAAAGGAACTATAAAGTGCAGTTACCTGTAAGCCACACGAGTTTCATTCAACCCACAGAGAATTAAAAAATAAAAAAAAAAGAAGAGGAATTAATAAAAGAAAACAGTGATGCGCGCATTATCTGACAGGAAAACAGAAATTAAATCAAATTTAACAAGCAAAAAAACAATACCCTATTTAAAATTTAACCCCCATTCGGCCAACGAGTACAGGAAACTTTATCATATAAACCTGACCTGACCAGTCCGTTTTTAACAGGTCAAGATCAAGCAGGTAAGAGATTCTTTTCCCTATTTTAATATAGAGGAACAACGTACGATATTCTCCTCCTCCCCCTCCTCCTCCTCTTCTTCTTCATCTTCCTCCTCCTCAAATCTCGTGAAGAATCATCTTCATACATCCCCCCTTCCCTTTTGCGGTATTGGAAAATCTTAGTGTCAGCGATTGAAAACCCTTGTGAGAAAAATCTAGTTTACAAGTAATTCCCGACACGAAAAACAGGAAAGTTTGTCGTGACTTATGCCGAGGTAGGGGTGTTGATTAATGACTCGTAGGTTGAGGGTTCGAATCCAAACCATCGGTTGTTTAATGGGATGCGTACCGCCTACTTATTAAATGTATTTTCATACCCCATCTTTGGCTTTGATTTCCCCCCTTCCAACCCCCATCAGAGGGATCTTTTATAAGAATTTTGACCCTTTTATTTTTTTATTTTTTTTTTTACCTTTTTGCTGAAGTTAATTGACTAGAACCATTAACTTAAGGGAGTTCTAACGTAGCATTCAAGACCCTTATCAATGAATTGATGAAATTGCATGCTTGATTTTAAGTGTTGATATGATTTAATGTTGTTAACTTTAAAAAAGTCATGAATGAAATGATCGAAGATAAATAGCGATTGTGGAAGGGAATCGTGTAGATAATTTTCAACGCTGCCATGCTGTTAAATGATAATGCAATTCCTTTTTTTTAAATAAAAATCTTCGCTGTAAATTTGATTTTACTCCCACCCCTAAAAGTAGAGAAAAAGTAATTGATTCAATCGAGTGTTGATTGATGAAAGGGAATTAATAATTTATTTATTTATACCAGTTTAATTTAATCACCTTCTCCAGCTTAATGGTTTGAGCATTAAAGTTGCGATTAAAGAGCTAAAATATGAGAGAAATTATGTAAATAAGACGAAAAAGTGGTTAATTTTCGATAAAATACCCTAAAATTTAGAGTATTACGCGCATAAATACGAACTAATTATAACAATTTACACTTAATCACTCCCTAAACTAATAAAAAACACAGATTTTACTCCGTCAAACACTTTAATTAAGACAGAAAAATAGACATTGTTCACCATATCACCCTAAAATTTAGGGAATTGCGCGCGGCAGACACTAACAAACACGAACTAATTATACCAACCCACACTTAAAAACCTCCTCAAATTAATAAAATAAATAAAGACACATTTTTTTAAAACCATTTCACCCTGGATCCAACGACGAGATGCCCTCCAAACCGAGCCCAATTTAGCCCAATTTATCAGCCCCCGTAATATTTATCAATATTTATACCCCTCGTCGCATTTAATTACGCAAGGTATCTGCTTAATCACGAAAGTTTGGCATCTTTATAAAACGGAGAATGGCCTAGTTTTGGGCGAAGGAACTCGAAAGTCAGCATGGTGTATAAAGCTTAATGACCGCTCGGTTTCCGCCCAACCGATTCGATATAGTTAGTGGTGGCTAACGGAGGGAAGTAATTTGAAGATTAATTACAGTCATCTGTAATAAGGGGTTGAGGGGTGAAGAGACGGGAGAAAAGGAAGACAACCGAGCAACTTGACAAATGCTGGCTTTAATTAAATATGTCAACGACACGACTGGAGCCGAACCCTTTCTTTTTTTACCGCCCCCCTCCTCCCCCGTTTTAGCTTTCGAGTCCACTCTATGACCGGCCTATCGACTACAAATAAACAACTTTAAACTCCCCTCCTCTTCCTCTTTCTCTCCCCCCTCTCTCCCTTAAAGTTTGCTCTTAAATTTCGATACATTATGGTTAATTAGGGTCATTGTAATTGCGCGTGTTTTAAAATATATTGCGCGAGGAATGCGTCACGTTAACCTGACGCAATTGGAAAGTTATCGGAACCATCCTCCCCTCTCCTCTTCTTCCTCCTCTCCTCATCATCTTCTTGCTGCTCCGAGTTCCTCTCTCATCATTCAGTGATGTCTCTGGCACGCACCATTTATAACTAAAGTTTATGACGAAAATATTAAGCTTGAACTCAATTATACGTCTCGTATGTCTGACTTTTTTCTTTTTTTTTTTTTTCTTAGTTTTCACCTCCCCCTTCTCTTCTTCTTTTATTGTTATTATTGTTTAAAAAATTTTTATAAATTTAATAATAATACGGTGGAAAAATTGCCGAGGGATTAATCAAGATGAATAAGCTTTATCCATTAAAGGATCCCCTCGTTTTATTTTCGGGTTCGACCAATTAACTCGTTAAACAATTGAGAAAACTGCGAGCCAACTTGTCACTTTAATCTGTTTTCTCGACATTTTTCATTTACTCGAATGTTCAACCGCGGAAAAATTGATGTTTACTTGCACTTGGCACGTTTATTTGCTGTTGCAGAAGAGGGGGATTTCGTGCGTTCAACAGCGAATTGAACTCACAAAATCGCATTGCAACACTGTTAACGGGGGTGGCCCGAAAGTCGCTTAACCGAGATAATATAGAATCGGCCGGATTAGTTAACTGACTTTTTTTTTTTTTTGGATTATCCTGCAACACGTTTTGTTTTAATTAAGTTCGTTGGTGCAGCTGAACTTTACGTGTTCAGCTTGTGATTGAACGTAATTTAAGTATGTCAATATATACTATACATAGAACTTATGTTGAACACGTTGTCTTACACTTTAATGTTGTGTTAGAGATGGAGGATTCTCTGTTGTAATGGGATTTTATGTGTTCAGCAGTAAGCTGAACGTGTAAAACGTAATATAAAGTTGAACGTAACATTTAGGAGGAATATATTATAAACTTCCTGTTAGAATTCGGTACGTTGAACACGTTTAATGTTTTAATAAAGTTCTTTGGTGCAGTTGGACTTTATGTGCTCAGCTTTATCTACAATGTAATTTAGTATGTTGAACACGGTGTCTTATGCTTTAATGCTCTGTTAAAGATGCTTGCTGCATTGGGATATTATATGATCATAATGAGCATGTGTTCAAGATACCGAACGTGCTGAATTCATGAATTTTTTGAAATTTATTATTTATCTTATTGTTACTGAACGTCCTACGAATCTTAAGTGGTATTAGCACTCTGTATGCTGAACATAATAAGTTTAAGGCTGTTGAACATCATAATTTATGTATATAAAGTTAAAAATAAATTAAAAATGCAGGGTGTGGCCCATAAGTCGGTTAACCAAGGTAATGTCGATTTAGCCTAGTTGGTTAACTGAATTTTGGACCACCCCGTGTTAAAACCAATTTTAATTTTCATGAAATTTAATAAAATAATTTGTGCAAAACCCGCTTAAAACGTTATTTTTCGGATAACTTTTCTTTTTCTTAAGAGTGTCCATGTGTTTGCCTCTTTAAGAAACGTTATACGCTGGTTCCTTTAACAAAATATATCTAAAAATATACAAATTACTCTTCTAGATACGCGAGTAAACGATTTATTACAGATAAATTCATTCAGAATCTAGGACACGTAACGAATTGATTCAGATCGATCCACTTTTAAGCATGATACGAATCCTATTAGCAATCTGTGTTGAACACGATATGTTTAAAGTTATTAAACACCACAATTTATACAAATATACGCCTGTAAAGCTTAAAAAAATAAATAATAGTAATAATTAAAAAAAAACAAGGAGTGGCCTAAAAGTCGGTTTACCAAGATAACGTCTAATCGGCCGGGTTAGTTAACTGATTTCTGGACCACCCCATATCTTCATTTCTACTAAATTAATCAAAATAACCTGCTCAGAAAGTATTTTCGGCTCGCTTTCGTGTATAAAAACGGCAGAAAGTCGTTACCATTCACGTCATTTTCCTCCCTCCAGGGTATCCACGTGCTTGTTTTAAAGAAGAAGAAGAAGAAAACGTTATAAGCGGGTTACTTTAAGCAAATAATATTTAAAAATATATAAATTACTCCGGTAGATGTAGGAATAAACGATTTATAACAGATAACTTCATCCAGAATCTAGAACATTTCTCCTTTTCCATTGTGTCAAGTCGATGGTTTTCCTGGTTGTACCCCCAAGGCTTTCTTGCTCGACCCTGTGGCCCATCATTAATACCCGAGTGGCACTGTGTATGACACTATCATTACCAATGTTCCATTCCCATTTTGCTTTGGAATTGTATGGACTCCTTTCCCCAAATGTTTCATATTCAAATTCTAATGATAGGTTGGGATCGTTCGGGAGGATTCAACAACCAATGGATACTTTTCCAGGTATATATATAAATGTAGTAGGTCTAGACGTGTATGTATATATGTATACACACAAACTATACTTTCTTCTGTACGTCACAAAGAATAAAACAGGTTGAAAGATTTTTATTGAAAGAGGGCATTCTTTGTAGCAGGGATCAAGTTGTATCCCCTTGGCGCAACCGATACCTTCCGACGTTTTTACCCTGTAAACCAATTACGTTTTTACTTTTTTAAATTGTAATTAAGCTTTAAAACGGGAATTTTATTCAATTAATTGTAATTAAGCTTTAAAATGGGAATTTTATACAGTTTTCTAATTGTAATTAAGTTTTAAAATAGGAATTTTATTCAATTAATTGTAATTAAGCTTTAAAATGGGAATTTTATACAGTTTTTTAATTGTAATTAAGCTTTAAAATAGGAATCTTATTCAATTATTAATTGTAATTAAGCTTTAAAATGGGAATTTTATACAGTTTTTTTTAATTGTAATTAAGCTTTAAAATGGGAATTTCATACATTTTTTTTAATTATAATGAAATTGTAATTATAATTAAAAAGTGTAATTAAATTAAGCTTTAAAATCGGAATTTTATACATTTATTAGCTGTAATTAAGCTTTAAATTTAGAATTTAATGTTTTATGTAACTGTGTAGAAGTGTTTCGACGTTGTTCAAGGTTGTTGTGAATCGTTAAATCTGTTATAAATTCTCCTTTTGAAGCCGTTAGTAATGCTTTAAAAGTTTGTTTTTTAAACTTTATTTAAATATAGGAGGCATTTAATCCCTCTTACATTCAAATTAAGGCGTATTATAATAACAAAATAACAAAAAAAATGTATTAAAAGACGTGTTATAAAAGCGTGAAAACTCGATCAAAAACCAAATTTTAAAGTGTTTTGGGGTGTTTAAAACATTCAAATTTGTTTAAAAAATTAACTAAAACAGTCCATTTTGAGTATTTGAACTTAATATTTTACTTATTTTAAGCTCATTAACAAGCATAAATTCAAGCTCGAAGAGAAGCTTAAGAGCATCTTCTCGAGCATCAGACAAATTTCTTTTTCTGAAAATAATTAAATTATATTTAATTTTCACAGCATTTTCTTTAAAAAATAAACTAATTTAACTTTAAAAATTTTAATTTTAATACTAATTAAGGAGAGAAAATATTTTAAATGTATTTTTCTTCATAAAATTAGGGGTATAAAGGTGACTTCATATACGCTTGTATACATAAATATAGGGCTTACAGACGTGTTTATGGGTCTAAAAAATGAAACTGTAGCTCGAGACGGGTCTTAAAATACTCGTGAAATAATTAAATAACGAATTTCTCGTCCACATTGTTAAAAAAAAATCTCGAATAACCCGTGACCGCACATTGATTACTTAACCATCACATAAACACGTCACACGTGATGCCGTTTCTGACCAATCACGTGTCTCAGAGGCGGCATATTTCTGTTATCGGCTTCGGTACGGTTTAAACGGAAGGGAGACCCACCACACAACTCAATCATCACAAAGATCGTACGATGTCTGGACAAAAAAACTGGTTTCAAACAGCCAAGAAACATCGACAAAGTATTCAATTTTTGTATCATTTCGATGGCCGTGCCGCATAAAAAGAAATTAAAAAAAAATGTACGAGGGGTGTTAAACGATGACGCACGAGTTCGACGACCTTTTCGTAATAATAAAAAAAAAGTACGTAGGGGGGAGCTCGAGATCTCCACCTTTTGCAACCGCAAACAAAGGTAAAGCACCAACACTGGAGGCGCTGTCGACAGATAAGTGGGAGGAGTAGAAAGGATTGAAACGGAGACAGTGTGGTAAACAGGTGACGTCATAGTGTCGTGCAGGACACAGCGGGAGGAAGAAGGCGGTTCGTCTGCTCTGTCAGACGATGCTGTAGCATTGTGTAGAGTTTGATGACTGAGTTGACATTCATCGGCTCAGTTTGGCATGGATGCGGTAAGAAGATGGGGTGGTGGGTTTTGTGCTTAGTTGGAAAACTGTAGGGGTGTGTTTTTTTACTTTCTATCTATTCTCTCGCGCGGTAGTGTTAATACTCTAGTTAATTTTCTGCTTTAAAAAAAGAAATTGATTAATTGTTAGGTAATTTAAGCGGTGTATCTAGTGTTAAATTGCTTACAAACGTAGTGTTTTTTTTTATTACTCATCTATGACGTTGTTTATGAGTTTCTGCGCTATTTTCTTCTCGTTTTTCATTGCTTAAATCATTATTACAGTAGTTTTTAAGTGTTATTTTATTAAAATCATGACTTTTTTTTACTTCTTTTCAGCAGTCAAAAACGAATAAAAGACAGGCGAAGGGTCCGGGCGCAACTCTTCAAACAGATCAAAATTGCGAAGATCACGAGCACCAAGTCAAAATTTCTCGAAATAACAGAACTGCGGATTGTCAGGAAACAACGACGATACCAAGTTTCTCCGTTCAGATAGTTCAACAGTTCACTAATACATCAAATTCTTGTCAAACACCGCATTCCCAAACCATACAAACTAATGTAACAGTGAAAGCTGTGACTGGTAATCTCAAAAACTCTTCGTCACCTTTGGCCTCTGCAACGAGTAGCGTGTCTACCAACGGTGCTGACATTTCTGTTGGAACAAACATCGAGTGTAAACAGGAGAAAGAAGTTGATTACAATATTAATAATCGGACTAACGGTACCACTGATCGCTTCCCTGATACTTTCCCAACTTTAGGTTTCCCGGAAGATTCGGCGGATGATGTTATCCATCCGGATATACTTAAAGACTTGATCGATGACGTATTCACCAATCCCACAGACCTGATGAAGGATTTCAATTTTGAGGAATCGGCTAGTAAAGACGGTGAGGAAACGGACAAGAATCTGGAATGTAGTGGAAGTGTAATGGAGGTGGGTGGAAAAACCAATTCTTCTACCACAGCTTCTCAAATTCACTTCCCTCCCACACCACCCATGATATCACCCTTCTCCGGTAATCAATCGGCATCTCCATTGTTCGATTCGTCAACTCCTGTCATGACGACGACCCCGTCGACTCCCCCTTACCCACCCAATCCACGTGTTCAACCCTACACTCATTCTTCGCCACTAAGTATGAACTCGACTCTTGGTTTAGACTTTAAATTAACAGAACCAAGCCCTGCTGCTCAGACATTGAAACAGATGGCTGAACAGCATCAGAGCATGCAGCAAAAGCAGCAACAATTGGGTTTAGGTTTGGGTTCTCCTCACTCACGTTCGCCCTTTGCAACCGATGCTTTCGCCGATCCTCTCTCGCTACCCTCGATGAGATCGGGTTTCATAAACGGGACTTCGACACACCTCAATCCTTTGCAGAAATCTCCAGGTTCTCTTTATCCACCAATGGCTTACGTGCCTCAATCGGATTTCTCTTGCATCAGGACTCAGCCGGGGACCGTCATGTACAAACACGAAAGTAATGACAATTTGTTTCCCGGTATGGACGGGATGGGCCATATTCCCGAGGTGGGAATGCACAAGAGGCAACAGGTTTTACTCCTCCAGCGGATAAATTCGGATGGTAAACAGAATTTGAGTTTTACAACGGATCATAAACCTCAATACGGAGGTACTAGACCTTTGAGCCACTTCACAGATTCTTCTGTAGGAAGCCCAATTTCTGGCCAGTTTACTTCCGGACAAAGGCCCCCTTCCGGTCCAAGTTTGCAGATGTCTCAAGCTCAACAAATTACGCAACAAAATCTGCAGGTAAGTGTCATTTTAAGCATTTCTTCTTCGTTTTCTTCCGCACGGAAATTAAGCTTATGTAACACCTTCGAGAGGTGAAATTCTCATGTTTTTATGGTATTGCTGGCATTTCTTTTTGCCACGTGTGTTTATGGTAATGTTGACGATCAGACTTTCAATTAATGAAATCTTTCAAGTGGAAAATATATTTTAATTCGTAAATTTTTGTTAAAAAGTATCTTCCTGAAGGACACTCCATTATCGCTTTGATTATAAGTAACTTCAGATAACGTTGTTATCAAGCACGCTGCGATCATTCTGTAGTTTATACAGTTGTGTACAGTATCAACGAAATATCCTGCTTGATATTAATTAAACATTATACACGTATACAAGTAAAATTATAGAAGCACACTCAAAGCATCTTCTAATTAAAGTTTCCATTAACAGAATCGTATTAAAGAAATCTAGAGCTATGCTCTTATAACAAAATACATCATAAACCCGATTTAACGCTTCGCATTTTAAAACATTTCCCCGCATTCTGCGCTATTCTCGGGTCATTTATTTATCTAGAAATAAGTAACTTTTAAAAAAGCAAATGTTTCGGCTGTACAGCAAATACAGCAAAGCAAACCCCGATTTAACGCTACGCATTTCAGAACGTTTTCTCGCATTTTGCGCCATTCTCAAGTCATTTCTTAATCTAAAACTTGGGTTAAGAAAACTTTCTAAAGAGAATTTCGTGAAATATTGCAATTTACTTCAAGAATTAATATTATTTTTTTTTGGCATTTTTAACAAAGACAATAATAGAATCTCCGACATAGCGTATTATTCTTAAGATAATCGTTATACCCGTGAAGCATACGACTCAAAAGTTAGTAGGAGTAACTTTTAGATCATTTTCTCACGTGCCTGTACGCATAAAAAGTATCTAAAGTTAACTTTTACCGCATAAAGAATGGCAGATTATTCATAAACATAAGCGTAATTTTCTTTTAAACAACCAGGTTTTTAATTAATATTATTTATTGCACGTGTACCTTGTAGTGTTTTAACACTACAAGTGAAGATTGCTTACGTTAAAACGCGTGAGGTAAGAATTAAATGACGTAACGGGAGAGCAGAACCCCCGGAAAAAAAAGAAGAGGAGGAGGGATAGAGAGACAGAGAGAGACTTTTCCTCTTTAGTTTTACAAGGATGCTTATCAAAATTATTAGTTTTCGGAGGAATGATTTCTAAATGGTTGTTCCGTTTTCCGCTCCGTCGACCAGAAGAACACTTAAAACAACTACCGCAGAGGATTAGGGGAAAAAGCTTCTTCTGTTGGAAAATTTCATTATGGACGGTGTTCACAACGGGGCATAATGTAACAAATTAGTGTTAAAGAGAGTTGGTTTCTTCACTTTTGATGCCGCCTTTTTATTACTTGGGTTAATAGTGTCACTTCGATACTACATGTTAATGGCCGCACTTTTGTTTATTTTTGTTTACGATCTCTCGTTAGCCACCCCCCAATCTTACCTTTTGTTGCAGCCTCACTGATTTTAGATGAAAGTAATTCTTTGATTTTAATTGCGAGCGATTATTTTTTTACTCCCTTCTCTTCTGTTCTTCTTATCTTGTGGTTAATTTCTGCCAATTTGGCTGAATTATGCTTTATTAAAATAAGTTTCTTAGGGGTTAATGCGCGCTTGTGCCAGATTTAATTCCTGTTGATGATCTATCGCCCATGTTTAACTCGTATTCTGTTAATTATGTGTTTAAATTAAAATGGTTTTTTTTTTGGTATGGTTGTTAATTAGGTGAAGGGTGGCCACTAGTTTCGGCCATCTTTCTCCGCGTTTATGGCATTTCAAGCGTACTTTTCTTTGTAAATCTAAAGACAATACACGAGAGGTTACTATACATATATTGCCTTTTTTTCTCGTAGATTGTATGTTTAAACGTGTGTTCTTCAATGTCTGAATCAAAAATATTGGCGAAGGTTGTCCATCAAACAGGGATATCTTCTCTAGTTAATGAGCAATTCTTCCTAATAAGAGGGATTTTTTTTTGGTAAAGATCCTTCTGTATAAAGGAATAGAGAAATGTCTCAGCATTTATACTTGCCTACATCACTGTATACAATGGGGGAGGGGTTGAGGCATTGTCTACGTAGACATTTTTTAATGGTACTATTGGTATATTAATGTCTTCTTATAAGCCTAATTACTAGTAATATGAATGAACTATTTAAAAATTTCTGCAGTCATTAACAGTTTTAAGCAATAACTGCACCATAAGTTTAGCTTTGCAACCTTCATAGAACTAAGAAGGTTGCAAATTCATGTGGCAAGCATCTCTTTAAATTACATCTCTCGCGTGAAATTTAAAGCTGGTGGGGCATCTTACCCTTGTTGCCATCTCAGATAACATTTATTTACATAAAATAATCCGCGACAAAGCGATGAAGTTACTTTTTCGTAGTCGTAATTGAATCTAAACTTTCAACTCGACTGTATTTTAAACGCACCCCCACATCATTCAGTGTAATTCATTAACAATTACGATGAATGATAAGGGAGGGGATTGTGAATTTGACGAAATTAAGCTGTTGAATAATGGCAACTTATACGATTTCAAAAGAACCGGTCATTCTACCCTTTCAGAATTAAGTTTTTAGCACTCTTCTTGCACTCTCGAATTTGGAAAATTGATAAAATTAGTGCCTTTTAGAGCTCGTGAATGTCGCAATTTCTTTTGCTTTACATTATCAGTTACATTTAATTAATTATACAAGCTTAAAATATAAAGTACGTGCTCAATTTTAAGTTCTTCTCATCTTCCTTTATTGTTTTCTAAGCATTCAAACGGAATAGATGAAGATAATTATTAAAGATTCTTAGAGGAAGAGTTACTCCTCCTCTTCTTTTTCACGACTTTTAAAGGGTTGAAATACGAGAGAAGCAGCTAATTTTTATCGTTTCTTAGAAGTTTAAGTAGGTAAATTACCATATTTATTATTGTTTTTTTTTTTATATTCTACGCTGAAAGCTCCAAAATCTCGTAGACAAAACAACCTGTAAGCAGCTTCCAAACTTGATTCCGGAAACGTAATTAATTATAAGTTCGTATAATTCTAATGATTAGAACAATAATTAATGTCTAAATTTTAATTTTTTAACTTAACTTTTTTATGTAGCCTATATATAATATAATGGGCGTGCTTAGAATCGAACAAGTTAATTAATAATGAGGTTTCTTTGTATGGTTACTTCCTTCTAGATGCTCCTTTGTTTGAATCGATTTAATAATTTTACTGTTTAAAAAAACCTTTGTTTACAACTTTTCAGAGGTTCGAATTATAGTTTTTAATTACAATTAACTCGAAAAAATACGGTCTAATCGTTGCAAATTAGAATTATCGTTCTTAAATATCGCGCATTTCTTCCTTCGATTGTTGTTAACACCTATAGAAAGGTCAACAAATTCGGTTTGTAATTATAAGGGAAACAACGTGATCTCAGCAGGAATCTATTCTTCTTTACTTACGCTTGAAGGCTACAGAAGTAATTCAACTTAATTTGTCAACCAAACAGGTCAATCTTTCCTACTAGTTCTAGATTGTAAACAACTGGAAAAGGTCTAATTCACAACCATTCCTGTCCATCACTCACGCATGCCCTGGTTTTCCTGGATCTAATTATCTGTGCCAATCTCATCTTTCAAAATCTTTCCGCCTTGCTCAGTCGTCGTCGTCGTTACCCGCATTACTCGAACTCGTACGTAACATCGGGGGAGAAACGAGAACAGTATCGTTACGCGAATAAGTAGTTTGGCTTTTTTTTTTTTTTTTGGTGGGGGGAAGACACGCACACGTGTTTAAGTGTGCCAAATTGAAGCTGCAAAGCGGAGAATTTCATCTATTTTTAAGCCATTAAAGAAGATTCGCAAGTCGATTTCGGTTATAACTTGAAATTAACACGCTTTGTTACCGTGGAAATCGACGTTTTTAGAGATTTCTTGGCATTGCTGTGGCACTTTGAAACGCTTTGCTACTTAAAAATCGGTATTTTAAGGGGGTAAGAACACGGGACGAGTCGCGTCCTTCAATATCCACCACGATTTGTCTCTAATAATGAACTGGCTCTGCTCCAAACTGCCTGATTAACGTGTAGTGTACACATCTTCAAGGACGTTACGAAACTCGCCATCGACACATAGATAACATCACTCAATCGGTTTTACGAGTTGGATACGATTTCACACGTTTGTTAAATGTACGAAGTTGGAAATTACTCTACAACGAACAATTACACGAAGCATAAATGAACAGGGTTTTCTCTTGTGAGGGTATTGACTTTATAACCGAAACAACGTGGAAAAAAATCATAATTCTGTTATTCTAAAGGTACAATGTATGAAATTATCGAAAAAACCAACGCGTGGATGTGCATTAACGACAGCAAAAAAAAAAAAAAACCCGTTTGCAAAGGACTGGTGTGCTCTTCAGTATATTTTCTCCATTCGTCCTTGCTTTCGACATCCAAGGTGATGTATTGTATCCAGGGTTGTCCGTCATACATTCCCAGTTCGGCCAGTAGTATGGCACAGCCCAAGGCTAGTTTTTAAAAGAATTGAAGTAATTTTGTAACGAGGAAACGTCAAAAATTATTGTTGTAGTTTTACCAGAACAATACATTAACAATGTATTGTGTATGATTTATGAGGAAGATACAAAATATTAATCAACGAGAAATTGCCTTGATTTGTCAAATATTTTATTATTCATTTATAAAAAAGAAAAAGAAAAAAAAAAAATAGGAATCATTTGTCTGAAGTTCTCTTCATTTTTTGAATTCTGAATTGAACTCCCGATCGCGGCACACATAACTCGTAAGCAACACTTAAAGAGCAAAATGTAAAGAAAGGCGGCTACATCATTTGATATGAGGTGAACTCTTGTGTGGTCAGTACCACCGCTTTTACGATTGGCCCGAAGGAAGTAAGAGTGTTGTTCAGTCATAATGTTTTTCTAGTGCCCTTTTCGTGAATAAGGAACAGGTTTAGTTGCGTTCAATTAGCAGTTCTAAATGTATCCCCGGGGATGGATGCGAACGGCGCTATATACAACAAGCAACTAAATTACCTACTTATATTTCTCGTGCATGTATCATTTTTTGACGTGGTTAATGTCACCACTAGTTGTAACTGTGTGATCTTCCTGGTTGCTCGCAATCATCGTGTTCAATTTCTTTCTTTCTTCTGGCGTCTGTTCTTTTTCAAATGGAACCCAACGAGTAACCAACCTTCTCCTCTTATCTAATTTAAAGAGTTCTTTGGATAGACGTTATATATATATATCATGCTAAAAAAAGAAGGGAAATTTCGATGTTAAAAACACCTCACAGGCTATCTTAAAAATTGACTTGCTTAGAATACATATATCTAACTAGAGGTATGCAGATTCTATGTGTTCTATCTACTAGAGGTAAAGAGGTATGCGAGTAATATATATCACATTAATTCAATTTTTTTAGGCTGATGTCCAGGTTTTTATCACGGATGCTTTACTTTTTACCTAGTGAGATATGAGGTATGCCCAATAAAATTGCTAAATTTCCTTCTACAAAAGTACAGTAGATGAGTACGAACAAGAAAAAAAAATGGTGCTGATCCTGCATGCTGATAATCTGAACTTGAAATTCTGGTTTTAAATTTAACATTTAAACATTCTCAAACTTTAAAAAAAAAAGAGAGAGAAAATTTGCGTAATTTATACCGGTAATGCACGGTGTTTTTTATGCAGTTATATAATACTTTATCGTCTTCAATATTTAAAAAGAAAGAAAAACTATTTTTAATCGCTTTTATTTAATAAATAAAACAAAATTACTGATAAAACGATGCCCCGAGAAAACGGAATTTTAATTACAAATAAAAACAATAATACTAAATATATATATATAATCTGAACTAGACTAAATATAATTTATATATATATATATATAAATTATATTTAGTATAACGTCTCGAAGAATGGATAGAGTCGCTATCTTTGTGTGGGGAAGAAAAATAAAAAAATAAAAAATTATTTGCGGTTACCGTGCCTCAGTTGACACATAAAAACTCTCTTAAGAGGTTTTTGCACTAAGCAGACCAGATATTTAACCTCCATGAAAGTCTAGTCTAACAGCCCTGTCAATGGAACTAAGAAGAATTTTTTTTTTCTATTTTTTATTCTTCTTAGTCTCCGACACCATCTGCTCCATCGCTAATTCTCTCTTACTTCATGTTTCCTCTTAAATTGTTTTTATTTTTCTTCTTCTTCTTCTTCTTGCTTTGGCGATCAAGAAAACAAGCTGTACCTGAAGAGACAGTCGCTTTTCATTAAAATGGATCGACCTCCTCGGTCGTAGCAAAGATAGTTAATGTAATGTGACAGTCAGAGGATGATGTGTTCGTGACGTAGACGGAGTGTCCCTTAGATATTTCCTCATTTCTCTCCGTTTTCCCTTAAAACGGAACGGACACAAATATCATTCAACATGTCCCCCTGCTATTCCTATCTTTATATATATTTTATAATTTATCATCACCTCGAATACGGTCGTATATTAAAATGTATTTACATTTTTCAGCCATGTTTTCATGTAATAAATATCTATATAATAATTAATTATCCAATTTATTGCTTATTTATGGGCAATAATCTTCAATTATAAGTGCTTGGTTCCTAGACGACGTTAGATTTTTTTAAAAATTAAATTTAGCCTATACAAGGTTCAAAATTCAGTTAACCGTTGTAAAATCTTAAATTTTTCTTTTATTTATACGTTTTATTAGTTAAAATTCTTACAAGAGTTAATTGAAATAAGACCCTTCTTGTTCAATGCACAGATCATAACACTTTAAGGAAATTATAACTATTATATAGCTTGTTCGATAGATTCACACGGTTAACTGACTTTTCTGCCACCCTATATAAGTATTATTGTCTACTGTAGATGTATGTAAGTAAAATAGAGTGTCTGTCCGGTTGTCTGTTCGCTGCAGGCCTCCATTTCTAAACCATTGAACCGATTCCCACCAAATTTTTCATATTTATTCTCTAGGACACTGCAGAAAATATAGGCTAACCATAGAACCTGGACACATGACCACCCTAATTTGATTCCCCCCTAATAGCTCCAAAACTCTGACTTATCTGCACCAATTTCTGGCGAATTTTTGCGTATTTTAAATTAAAAAAAATGTCATTTATACGATTTAACATCGAAAAAAAAATCGTTTTATATTTTATTTAATTTGTTCCAGAACAATAAATGATTTTGTAGTTTCAAATAAATACATTAACATCAACCACGTGATTAGTAAGTTTAGCCACGTGTTTCTGGAGTGTATCACGTGACTACGTACCCAGCGACCCCTGAGAAATTTTTAATTTTTCACTATCATTAAAAAATTTAAAAATAAATTGATTTAATTTGCTTTCTTCTTAAGTATTTAATAATAAAATAATGTTATTAATCATATAAATAATAATAATAATATTACATCACGATTTTAAAGTATATTTATAACGAGTTTGGCTCTAAATTTATCATATTTCTTCTCGGAATTGTAACTTATTTCACGTTTTAAATTGATAGAATGTTGTAAAAGATCTTGTTAGATAAACTAATCGCTGGTTTATATATATATTATATAAATGATTAGTTTATTTGTTTGTAGTTTTGTTTAAAAGCTTGTGTATAGATAATGGTCAAGGCACGCTGCATTGAAGTTCTGTAGAATAATAAAGGTTCAAGGTCAATAACTTGTGGGAGGTTTCTTGTCACTAAACTCGTAATCTTTATTCTTTATTTTATTTTTATTTTTTCTCATTCATATACAAAACCGTTCTAAAATTATCTCTGGAATCTGTTATACTCGTCATCGCCATAACGTACCTTGAAATTTAAATTATTTTTTTTAAAGTTTATCATGTTTCAACTTATTTAAATATAGTAGAACCTCTACCACACCACAGCTCTACCCTAAACCACAGCTACTTTCTTCATAAACTTTCCTTTTTTTTAAACAGAAATGCCTACAGAATAACTTCTAAACAACGGCCACTTTTAAATGGCGACTATTTTTTTACAGAACTTTTTAAAACAAATATTCGTACAAAATAACCTCCAAACAGCGGTCATTTTTTTTAAATGTTTCGTTAGTGGCCGCTGATCGGAGTTTTAATGAATTTTATATAATTTTCTAATAAAAAAAAATATTCTGTAAATAAGAGGGGGCGCTTCGAAACTCATCAATCACGCGGAATTTCAAATTTTTAAATATTTGAATTTGTCACGTGAACTCGGTTACGCGATTTTTTGAAATTTTGAACTTTACTATTGGTTACGTGATTTTATTAATTTAAAGAATTAGCCAATCACGTGATGATCCAAATTCGCCATTTCGAATCGATCACGCTATTCGAATTTAATTACACGATCAATCACTTTAGACTTCGTCAGTCACGTGGTAGACCAAATTCAGGTTCTTTGATTTGATCAAATGACATCATTGAAGACTTCAATCGCGTGATATCCAAAAATTAAAGTTTAAATCGATCACGTGATATTACAGAATACACCAATCACTCGGTAATTCAAATTCAAAACTCTGAATTGCCACGTGCTTGTACTCGTCGTTTATTCGTTCAAAATTGGTCACGTGATCTCATTAATGCCCCCTCCCGTTCGACAACGTGATATCACGGGACTACAATCACGTGGCATTTCAAATTCAAATTTTTGAATTCCGTTACGTGATTCGTCTTTCAGCGAAACACCTTTTTTTTGTTTTTACATCCTTTTAATCACATAAAATGGACTTTTCCGGGTTAAAAAATTGATTAAAAAAATTAATTTCACATAAAAATCCTCTCCATTTTCTTCGATAAAACTACAAAAGATTAATAATTTTGTAGGAATAAAAATGGCGGACACTTGTTACAAATCGAAGAGAAAGTTGGCTTCTCCACTTTACCAGTCTGTCCGTCTGTCCGTCATGCATTACTCGAAAATATCAGGAGCGCCTATCGTTTATTATATATATAGACCTATATATATATTTTAATAATGGCAGCATTTAATATCTACTCCTTAGATCTATATTGGACTCGGTGCATTTCTTTGTAGAACAGAGTTCATTCTTTAATAATATTCCTTTTTATCTGTTGGCCAGACAGATAGACTAATCGTATCATACAGTAACTGTCAAGTCGTACTTTGTACATCAGCTGATAAGGCTATACATTGTACACGATGGTGATTGTTCGCTTGTTTATATTCTTCCTTTGTATACAGATAAGATTTAAATAAACCATTATTATTATTATTATTATTTTAGTGGACGAAATCGATTTTTTAAAAATACATTTATAAAACCCAATTAACTGTAATTTCCGAACTTAATTAACATTAAGTTTATGTTTTTTAATCGAATTAATTAGGAGGAAATTTTATTTATTCTACAAAATGTAATCAATTAAATGCAGACTTTCGGCTATTTACGTCCACTTAATGAGGTTAGTTAATGATTATAAATCGATCAAACGCGATTAAATTATTTTAATTGAATAAAAATTTTAATTGTATATTGCTGAAGATATAAATTGATTTATAATTAATTATTAGGGAAGATTTTATGATTAGGAGAAGCTTGAAAAAGAGAGAGTATCGAAAGGAGGGGAAATGTGTTTTTAAAAATTAATTAAAATTAAAATTAAATGTTTAAATTCAATTAAAATTTGTTAATTTATCAATTAAAATTAATGATTTTTCTTATCGTCAAGTCACATGTTTGCGTGGAGTATTGATAGAAACGTATTGATAATGGACAAATTAGTGGATGCTGACACGTTGACGATGATGGAGAATGCACAGATTAGGGAATTAATAAATAAATATTCGGCTAATTATTCGTGTTTAGAGTTTATTTTTTAAATAAAATAATAAACTATTCATTATAAATTTTGTTTAATTGTACAGATATTTAACTTTATAGTAAAGTTCAGTTCTTTGTCTTCAGATTGGTTCGGAAGATATTAAGAGGATGGGGCTATATCTCACGAACCAATGGTACGATTTTCTTGAAAATTTCTATAAATATTTTCCGATAAAACATAAAACTTCGTGCAGAATTTCAGAAATTTTCGACTAAAGAGGAAGGAGTTATTAAGCTTAAAAGTCGTGTCCTCCAACACACGCACACACTAATATAATACAGAAATAAAGTCCAAATTTCTTGCATTTCTAGACGTTTGGAGGTCTTCTGAGTCCAAAAACGTAAACATTTAAAGGGTCATTTTTTGGTAGATCGCCATACTCTTCCTCTGTTAGCCTATATAATAGTAAAAGGAATTGAAGATTGGGAGTTCCATAACTATGCTTTATTTCTATGTTTATTTTAATATTTTTTTTTATGTATAAGAACGTTAAGTATCCAAATACCAGTTTCCTGTGTATTTAATTTAGTTTACTCAACTTCCTAATTAGTTTTTAGAGGATCGTCGTAAAGCGAGCCGTTAAATTACCTTATATTCGAGGTTATAAATAAGAATTACGTTCCTGAAAACAACAGCTTTCATTATATAACATCACACAGAAATGATCGAAAGAAAAATACATTAAATAAATATGGAATATACGTGATCAAAGAATACAGTCGTAAAAGCGGGGTTTTAAACGATTTGTTTACAATCTCGCTGTTATAACTCGAGCGGTCGTAAAGCGAGGTTTTAGGAAAATACTAATTTAAGGTGTTCTAATGCTATCTAATGCTGTTATAAAAATAATACCTGCATAAGTTTACTAATTGTAACAGTATACCTTAAGATTTAAGGTTAATTATACGTGAGAAGGTATTATGATATACTTATCTGTTAATTTATTAAAATTATTCGAAGAACCTTGGGGCAAGGACTCACTTTCTCGAAGATTGTTGGATATATACAATTGTAGGACAGATATAATTTCCAGACTCATGACCCATAACAGCTCATAGACTGGCCTATCAACCTGTAACGTCATTAATCACCTGCGATCTGTCCTAAAATACAGAACAAATTCGAAACTTTAGGGTGATTTTCTTAGAAACTTAAAAAAAAAAAAATGAGTTTATGTTCTTGCCTCAAGTTGTCACATTTCTATTTAATTTGTATCCAAGATGAGTTATGCATCTATGTTACGCGTTATAAATCTATATCACGAATTACATTCATGTTATGCACCCATGTTAAGCATTCAAACTGAGTCGACCCCTCTATAACACTGTTGATTTTTCCGTTTTATATGAATTCCATGTTGTACGAGTCACTTAGATTTTACAAATACGTGTGCCGGGCTGTGAACGGCTCACATATTTGTAAAATCTAATTGACTCGTACAACATGGAATTCATATAAAACGGAAGTATCAACAGTGTTATAGGGGGGTCGACTTGTATATTATAGCATCTAAAGGTTGTTGTGTATTCACATTAAGCATCCAAGCTATGTTATAACCTATGTTTATGCATTTAAGATGCCATACATTTACATTATGCGCCCATATTAATCATCTAAACTATATTCTACGTATGTTATTCATCTAAGGGAGGTTATATATTCTCATTAAGCATCCAAGCTATGTTATAGCTATGTAATTTCTATCCAAGATGGATAGAAATTACTTATTTAATATATTTGTAACCGAGAAACTCGCTCAAAAATATGGAAATTTGGACCAAAAATAAATTATTTAATGGAAAAAAATGAAAGAATTTCAGAAAATAAAACAAAAATAATGATAAATACAAATATTTGATGTAGAACAAAGGATTCTTGTTACAAAACTCGAGATAACATTCGCTGGTTTTGTAGTAGCAAAATGTTATCAGGAATCTCCAAGGCAAGGAGAATAACACGCTTTGCCCTATTTGGCACAACAAATTAATTTCCTGAAAGATAACAAAAGCCCAAGAAGAAGAAGAAGAAGAAGAAGAAGTTAAATCATATAAATAAAAGCGTAAAGCAGACTTAAATAGGACAAATTTTTAATTAAGTTATTGAAATAATTACCATAAAAACTTAAATTATAAATACACTTCTCGTTATATACACTTTGCACCTCTTTAAAATTATTTTTTAAATATATTTTAAAGTGTAAATGCTAATTAAATTTCAATTTATAAGGATTAAATCGATGTTAATTGCAATTAACTGGCTTGATGTATTATAGATATACTGTATATCAATTGTACTTAATGCTACAGCAGAATTGTAAATATGAAGTTACTGTTTAATTACAATTAATGTTTTTTTTTAGAAATTTAAATTAATAATTATTAAATCGATGTTAATTGCGTGAGGAAGAGTTGTGGACATCAATTTTCTCGCTTATTTGATTACAGTTTGCTGTTCTTGTAGGTTATCAGTTGTGTTTAACGCTGTTAAATATCTAATTATTTTTAATTATAATTAATGTGGTTTCTATATTCCTTATTAAATAGATTAGTAATTTTATATAGAATATTAGCATAAGTTTTCGTAAATATTTAATAACTTAATCGTATTATTTATTCAGATATTTGTCTTGTAATTATCTCTATTGAAGAGTAACACATAGCTTATATACAATAGAATTCAAACTATATTAAGCATATAATTGAGATTATATATTAACATTAATCATCGGAGTTATGCTACACACCTATATTTACACGTTCAAGATATCAAAATCCATGTTATGCACTCACGTTAAGGTATGTTATGCGCTTATTTTAACCATCTAAGGTGAGTTATATACTTACATTAAGCATTCAAGTTACGTTATAATCTATGTTTACTCATTCAAGATAATATGCACTCTAATCCGTGTTAAGCAGGTTAACATATATGTAGAATATAAGCTTGAATGCTTAACACGAGTACATATAATGAATGAATTAGTAAATATAGATGCATAGTATAACTTGGATGTTTAATGTGTATAGCATTAAGCATCCAAGTTATATTAAAAGCCTGTTTATGCATTCAAATTGCCGTGAATCTTCATGCATTATCTACACTTTCAGTTTTTTCAACGCAACAAACATTCATCGTGCCGAGAAGAAAAACAAATTTTGCTTAATCATAATCAAATTTGTCGAGAAATATTTTTGTTTCTATAAATAACTATTTATTTATACTGTTTTTTTTCAGTTCGATTTAATGAATTATTTTTACTGTTTTATCTTCTGGATGACTTGAGGATATCAATTTGTTTACTCGCTAAACTCCTCTACATCAATTGTTCTTAACGCAATTACATTTGAACTATCAATTCGGTTTGATTATATTATCGTTTCTTACTTCAAAAACAGTATTCAAAGGGTATAAAATTAATTCTAAAAGGTTAATTTTATCCATTATAACGAGCAAAATATATAACATTTTAAGTAACAATTACCTTCAAGTCTTCAGATTGGTTCGGGAGATATTAAGGGTGTGCGGCCATATTTCCCGAACCCACCGTCCGATTATTTTGAAAATTTCCAGAAATGTTTACCTTTAATACTCAAATCTCCATGAAAAATTTTAGGAAATTTCGATAAAAGGCACAGGAGCTATTAAGCTTCAAAGTGGGTAAAAAAAAGCATAACCCCAAACAGATTAACACCCATAAATAAAGGGGAAAACCCCAACTTCTTTGCATTTCTAGGTCTAAAAATGTAAAAATCTTGAGGGTGGGAGTCGTTTTATGATCGATGTCCATACTTTCCCTCTGTTAAATAACAGCCAGGAAAGTAAAATCAGGATTTCTATGTATAGAAACTGGTAAACAACGAAAGAAAAAAACTCTTTGGCTTAAATTTTTCTACATTTGTAACAGGAAAATTTAAGCAGAAAAGTCGTATTCTTAATTTTCCATAATTCTAGTCATGCGCTTCCTGTTTTTTTTACATATCTTTAGCTTTAAATAATGATGCCTGACATAAGCTATGATGTAAAATATGAATTATGAATTGCTCTTACTTCTGCTGCTTAGATAAAGCAAATTATTCAATGTAAACAGCTGCAAAAACGTCAGTTTACACGTTTATTTTCGTGTGTTCACCATTAATTATGAATCTGCATTACATAAAACATTCATACAAACGTTTTTAAATGTATTAAAGTAAAATTTAAATATACCCGAGTAATAATATAAACGAATTTAAGTAATTCATTCTACTTATACTACAGTAAACCTTGATTTAGTGAACCCCTAAATAGCGTATCACTGGTGTGAAGTGTCAATGAATACTAGCGAATGGATCTTCCTTGTAAAACGTTAAACCGAGAACCTTTCATTATTTGTGAGAGTGTAAATGTACGATTTTATATTGTAAACATTGTTATCACCAAATCACATGACTCAAACTCAAGACTTGTGTTTAGAATTGTCATAGTCGTCGTAGTATGACGACGTGTTATGTCATCTTATGCATTGACACCTAAAGATTGTAATTAAAGTACTATATCCGTATTCAAAGCCGTTTAGAGAGGTGTTTAGCAGTCCAAATACAACCAAATCTGGTATGGTGACATTTCAGGACACGTAAAAAAATAAACAAAAATGAGTAACAAGACTCACCAGTGTGGAGTTTTGGCGCTGCAAGCAACGAAGAAGCAGTTTTGTTTTGCATAAGCACACGTGTTTCAACCAAGTTCTGTGTATAAAACTGACGACAATTGTTATGAATGCCATTTTTATCAGTTACGATGGCCAGAACCTTATTTCTTGTGAAGCATTTCTTTTATGAAAACAACAGCAATGGACGTAAGAATTTATGCCGAAGACCATTAACTCCACAAGCTTTCAAGTGATGCTCACTCGAATCGAGTGAGAATCTCTTGAAAGCTTGTGGAAAGCATCTCTTGAAATCTCTTGAATGTATCTACACCATATTTTAATGGTGTGGATACGACTGTGAATTCTATACTAGTGGATCCATTGATGTATCAACAACATATTTGTATGCTCGTCTTTTGTACCAATCTGTATAAAACAATTAGTAAAGAAATTACATTATTGTCAAATTTTAATTGTTAAACAATGAACTTATCCTTATGTAACTAAAGAAGATTTCTTTCATTTTAGTGAAAGAAACAATTCATAACACATGACACATGTCTTGATGAATTCAGATAAAACTAATCCTTGGTTTAAATCTATGCAAATTGTGAGATTTATGCCAACATAAAACATGTCCACCATCTGAATAATAACGTGAAATACGGAAAATTCTACAGAAATATTTGAACCTGAGACTTATAATAAATTTACATTCCGAAAACGTGAATCTTCTTCATTGTAGCAAGTGTAATGTAGATTCTCTCATCACGACTCTAGTGTTTACTACTTACGTACATTTTTTATTATGACATGCCGTATTATGTTGACCATCTTTGTGTTACATTGTATAATTGAAGCTGTATTTCCAACGACTTAATCTCAATNATGGATCTTCACTATAAATTTTAACCAGACCCTTTGATATTTACGATTTTTTTTTATTATTATAAACGCCATTGTTACCACTGCGTACATACTTGACTATTGTTTTTAAATACTTCGATTTAGTGACAGTTACAAAGGCGAACATATTGTAGCAAGTGTAATGTAGATTCTCTCATCACGACTCTAGTGTTTACTACTTACGTACATTTTTTATTATGACATGCCGTATTATGTTGACCATCTTTGTGTTACATTGTATAATTGAAGCTGTATTTCCAACGACTTAATCTCAATTTAACACACTGAGGGTAATAGAACCACGACAGCTCGCTTTACGACGGTATAATGAATCACGATGATTGAAATCGAACCCGGACCAGATTTCATACTTGATCAAGGGCAACGCATATCACGTGATATGCTTGATAAATTATGGCACAAATTTTAGAACATGATCTAGACCTCATAATTTATCACGAATGGTAGAGATTGTACCATGCTGGCTGATCCCGTAGAGTCTTAATAATGGGCTTAACCGTGGATATTCTTGTGCTAATTAATTAGTTTGGTAAGTTTTTCAAAGATTTTCTCAAGATTTTTACACTAAAAGAAGTATTTGTTGATATATTCGTGCTTTTAATTAAATTTTACAGTAGCTTTATAGGGGGAGAGACATTAAAAACATCATTTAATTTTATTATAAATATATATTTTCTTGCTTAAATTGATTATAAAACCTAACGATACTCTTAATATATGTCATACATATTTATTATAGAGTATCTCTCAGTCTTCTATGGACAAAAGAAGTGGAACCTCCACAGTATTTTTCTATGGTTTCACAGAATATTCATGTGCTATACGTTGAACGGTACATACCCTTTACCTAACATACGTACTGTACATATATTTTGATTTATATATAGGCCTATATATAAGCTATATACTTATATATTCTGTATTGAATCCCGTATATAAATTTACAGGATATATCATTATATTATAATGGATCATCGAGAGGTCACATCATCCTAACTTAAGTTTAACTCGGTTTTTACAATACTTAAACTAAAGAAATTCGAACAAAATGATGATGAATACGAAGGGATGATAAAGAAAATTTATTTTTTAATCTGAAATAATATCTAATCTCTTAAAATCTTACGTCATAACTGTCTACTAGATCCATGTTATAACAATCATCTGAAGTTTGGTTTGAGGAAAGTCTTGAGAGGATCGAACCACGACTTTTTCCTCGTTTTATTTCTATAATGGCAGATTCCAGTGACAGGTCTGGCTTGTTGATAGGATGCATTTTTAAACTACAGACAGCATGCATAAGTGAGTAGTCTATAAAACCGGTGGTGTTTATCATAAATTCGAATAAAGATAATTTGTAAGCGCATGAACTTCAATCGAGTTGTTAGAATAGATTTTTATAAAATGTAACGAAGGTCAATGACTGAACTTGGAAATTTCTCGGAATTAATAACATGTATTTCGTGTAGATTTTATAGATTATCTATGGATAATCTTGCTTCGTAAATTAATTAATTAATTGTATGAGAAATTTACATAATTTAACCACTTTTCTACTAGTGAACATGAAATCTTTCGGGCCCACAATGAAAATGGTGGTATGATGAAGGATCCGTGAACACTAAGAGGGCGTTGTATACATATCATAGATTCTTCCAAGCTTACAATTGAAGCGGTAGTGTGATAAGGAATCTATTAACATTAAAAAGATCTCTATATCCTATTATAAATTCTGCCAGGTCCAAGATGGAAGAGATGGTACAATGAAGGATCTGTGAGAAATAACAGGGCCCTCTATCTATACCTATCAAAAATTTTGTCAGGCCCACAATCTGTAAATTAGATAAATCAATTTGGTGAGATTTATTAATAGATAATTGATAAAATTTATAGTTATAAGGAGAAACACAGATGTATAGTAGCAGCAAATGCATGTAGATTATTATTGGTTACGTTCATTTACATGATTTTTCTCATTAAATATTTTAGAAAATAAAGTAAATAACATACTTTAAGGTAAATTAAAATAGAATTTTTATAGTTTTAATTAAATTTATCTTCTTTTAATTCTCTAATATTGTTAAAGCTTAAAGCTTCAATAGACTTCAAGCAAATATGAAATTTCGAACAAATTTAGAGAATTAATATAATAAAATTGGTAATTTTTAAAGTTATTTTCAGTATAAAAGCATGTAAATTACCACTTTAGCACTGTAAAAACCAAGTATAAATGCTGGTATCTAGCAGTATAATGGAAAATATGTTCTCAAATTGATCTTAGATTAAACAAAAAAAAAAAAAAAAAAAAATTGGGACGTAATTTCTGTATGTATGATGTTAG
>NW_019384419.1:0-8598 GCF_000671375.1 Centruroides sculpturatus | reverse complement strand
TATAAATATATATATAAATATAAATAATTATAAATATATGTATACGGAATACTCGTTTTTTACGTTTGTGTCATTACGTCCGGGAGGCTGTTACGATCTTGACTGTTACGTTTGGATTAATGTCTGAGATTTTAAACTCATTAAAATATTTTATGATAAAAAAAAAAATATTACAAGATTTGTTATTCCTTAAGCTTCTTTTTATAAAGCATTCGTTATATGCGGGGCATCCCAAAAGTCTGTTAACCGAGCCAAGGGCTCAAACGAGCAATTTTAAGAACGATTCTTATGAAGTCAATAGAAAATAAAGGTTAACTGATTTTTGGGTCGGACTGATGGTGGTCCAGAAGTCAGTTAACCGTATGAATGACTCGGGCAAGCTATTCTTCCGAACAATTGTAGCGATAAAAAATGTTCGAATCAAGTCTTTATAGCGGTTTTATCTGACTTTTGGACCTCCCTAATATACACATTTGGGGTGATTATATGCAAAATACGATGGTCTAAAAATCAGTTAACCGTAAGAATCTCGAAAAAGTTATTATTTATAAAGTTAATTGTGGTTATCTGACTTTTAGGCTATCCTGTATGTAAAATGGGGTGGCCCAAAAGTCGAATAACCTCGCAAATGGGTCGAATAAGCTGTTTTAGTAACGAGAACAAATAAAACAAACTATTCGAATTAGTATATTGCGGTGGTTAACTGACATTTTGGGCCACCCCAATTTATATAAAAATATAATTAATTAATTATAAAGGTTTTATTTAAAATAATAATAATAATAAATTGAGAAATATGATTCTATCAATTGGTAGTAGCCAAAATAATAATAGTAAAAAAATTATATATATATATTAATATATTTACCATTATTTTGATAAATACCACAACTGCCACAACATTTATTATAACGGCATAATTATAGTCATTTGTACATCTTGCTACAATGAGTGAAAGAATAACGAAGGACACGCAGGATTTTCTTTTATTTTTAAGACTGGATTAACCGGTCTCTAATAATAATAATAGCATCACATGTTGACACCAGAATACTAAAATGGCTTTCCGAATCACACCAGAATTGATCAATGCCTATTTATATCCCAGCAAGTAATTTCGATTGTTTGTCAAAGTCGTCTTTGAAACCAAATATGGACTTTTCTGTAGAAATTTAAATTGAAATTACAATTATTTTCCGTCCTCGAGATGATTTGGGTCCTGCAAATGATTGGCGAATGTTACTTCGATTATAAATGAAGGATTTCGATTGCAGGAAAATTAGAAAAGTATAAATCTAAATTTTTATAGAATTAATTCAAATCCTCTTTCTGTAGGATGAGGATTTACGGGTGGATTTTCAATAAAAGATGAAGGTTTTCGAGTGAATTTTCATAAGATGTGAGGATTCTCAATAAGAGATGAGGATTTTACACTCAATTTTTAATAAAAGACGAGGATTTTCGAATGAAAATTTTTATCCTAAAGCGAGATTATAGAATCAGGACATTGAATTTCTTAAATATTTCATGCTTTTTACAGAGTTTTCTATCGAATACACATTCACACGACTACTGTTTCTTCGCACATGCTCCTGTTTCTTGAACATTATCTCCTTATTCAAACGAAACAAGAAATTATATTTAAATAAAATTAATTGATAAAACGTTAAATATACTTAATTTACGCTTCAAGTAATTTAAATTACGTTGACGTTTTCATCACATGATTTTACACGTCATAGAGATTATTTCGTTACGTTAACCACGTGAAAATATACTAACAATTTTATGACATTTCCCTTTATTATAATCATTAATTAAACTTATATTAATATATTTTTAAAGCATTTTATTAATTCGTAAACTTGGAAAACTTCTTTAATTTCTCTATCTTTATAAAGTTTAATTAATATTTATCTTTATAAATATCAAATTTATATATCAAAATATAAAAATATTGTTAAGAACTGCTTAAATATTTGATTTTTTAAAATACAATGACGACTACCTCTAAACTGTGGCCATTATTCGGAGGTTTNACTTAAATAGGAATCAGTTTACTATAGAAAATCCACCCGGGAAGCATCCATTTTTGGCAGATTGCCACGTGTTGCATTGCATTGTTCCATTCATCCATCCAATATTACAAATATTTTAATAATTAACCATAGATTTTTCATGAAAATTCCTTGACCCAAAATTCATTGCGTCACACTTTAAGTGGATCCTTTTTTTTATTAGTAAATTACAATGGAATTACCACAGATTTCTCGATTCAAAGCGCATTGCAACCACACGGATTCATTTTTATTACTTAAGTAGGATTATTTAATTTTTATTTTAATTAAAATCCTTGAACCCAAAAATGTAAACAAGTGGTAAAAATTTCATGTTTGAAAATTGAATAAGAATTCACTTTGAAATATATTCATGAATATTAATAAAGATTATAAATATTTACATTATTTATTCGTTCATTTAGCATTTAGAGAATATGAATTTTCCACTAAGACAATAATTTATTTTAATAAATGTCTCTTCGTGTTTTAATCAACGATTTAATTGAGAATAAATTAAGCTTGGAAAAACATTAATCCCATAACATTGGCATTTAATAATTCTATAACTTAAATGGATCTATGGAGCATAGTTTTCAATTTGGTTTCATTCATAATCTTTGGAAAGTTAAAAAAAAAAAAAAAAANAATTCCTTGACCCAAAATTCATTGCGTCACACTTTAAGTGGATCCTTTTTTTTATTAGTAAATTACAATGGAATTACCACAGATTTCTCGATTCAAAGCGCATTGCAACCACACGGATTCATTTTTATTACTTAAGTAGGATTATTTAATTTTTATTTTCTTTAAGAATAATAAAATAAAATTAAGTTTCATCGTTAATAATTCTCCATTTTTATTCTCTAATTTATTTTTTTAAGCTTTTCCTCATAAAACGAAATTGTTAAGAGATTTATTTCTTTTTAAAGAGGGGGATTCAATATGATTTATGGACGTTGTAAAATCACAAATAGGTAGAATTAGTGCTTTGCCTGGTCGTTATTTTTAGATTCTAGTCGCCATATTTTTAAGTATATTGCACCTTTTATGAATTGCAAGATGACTCTTACTTTGGATAAGGATTTTTTTATACTTTTTATTTTATAAAAAGAAGCTGTTAAGTACTTGTTAACCTTAAAAGTAATTTAACAGATGTTTGATCGTATTTTTTTTGTGTGTGTGTGCTTGCCATTCTCGTTACGTTATTCATAAATAAATCTTCTTAGATAGATGTAGAAGTTAAATATATATAAGAAAAATTTCATTGGGTATTCATTTTATATAGAAGAATTTTTTTTTTTTTGGTGAAAATACAGGGTCGTTAAAATTAAATTGATGGTACTCAGACACGCGTGGAACCGGTTCTACTGAACCGAATCGAATGAAACTCGGTACATTTTCTCCTGGTGGTGAAAATTTCAACCGATTCCCCCCTCCCCCTTGAACTCCATTGCATGTGTACCGAGTTTCATTCGATTCGGTTCAATAGAGCCGGGTCTGCACGTGTCTGCCAATTATTATTATTGTTATGGTGCAAATGTCAAATGCTCAGCTGATACTGGTGCCATTTACTTGGCATAACTACCCAAACAAATGTCACATTAAGCTTATGTGTTATTGGTATACGTGTCAACATCTATATAGAAACTTCCTAACAATATTATATGTATTCAATATTGCAGCTTTCTGTAGTGCCATGGATACGTTTTTATTAAGGTTTAATATTTCTAGACTTTTGTGTACTGCATGTGGTATAACACCTGTAAAAGAGAGTTATCCATCCTCCACATCTGTCTTATTTCTTGAGCGAGTGGAGTCCATTTGTTTATAGTCTGTTTATGCTAAAAGCTTTCAACCACAGGTTATATGTTGTATTGTTTCTGGCAGAATTTATTATTCGTGCGAAACACTCGCTTGTTTTTCATAAACTACATCCCGAAATATGGGCTCTGTATTCGAAACACATACAATTAAATCAATTTTAAGTTCAAGGCGATTTCTCGCTTTTGCTTTGATGGCAGTCGTCAGCGAGAAATTTCTCGCAGTGAAGCCAGGTGCCTAGTCTCGTGTAACAATACGAACGTGTTGAAAATATCACGTGGTACTAACTCGTTCACTGAGGCCATTCACTGAACGACTTCGTGTCACGAAGTTTTTTATATTTTTATTTAATAAAGTGAAATTTTGGGTTTTCTATTGAAAATTTTATCTAAATTTATGAAAATCTTTTAAAAAAGCGGTAGTCTATTTCACGGTTTTCTTCGTAAAAGCTGGGTTTGACACATTTCTACGTAAAACCACTGTCTTTACAGTGATTGGTTGTTGGAAGAAAAGTAGGCGTATCGACTCGTCAACTTTCAAGTAACTGACCAATCATTTTTAATATCTTATAAAATCTTTCACATGTTATATCGTACGTAACTCACTGAGTCCGATACATGTTTACAGCTGAAAATATTTATCTTTCTCCTTTACCATCTTTTCAAGGTTATTATATTTATTTTTGATTCAACGTAAAGACAAAAATAACTGTTTTCATGTAATATAATCAAACAAATTTTAAAAATATCATTATATAAATCAACTGTTAGTCGATATGATGTAGTGTTTACTGAACACTTTATTAATAATTATATAATCCTTACATTCTATTTATAATTTATTAGATATTATTGTCACATATTTTGCCAATTACTTCAATTTAATCTAAATTTTCAAAAGTATTTTGTAATTTCAGTAAAACCTGTGTAAACCGGAATCTTTTCAGGGTTGGGACCAAATAGTCCTGTTGGTCTCCCCTGTAATTTGATCTGTTTATAAATACTGTATACTCAATGTACACTATAAAAATTACAGTAAAACCTGTACAAAACGGCACCTGAATAAAACAGACCTGCATAAACGGTAAAAATTCTTCGGAACGGAACGATTTTCTTACGTTAAAATAAACCTGTTCAAAACGGAAACCTGCCAAACCGGAGAAAATATTCGGTACCGTGCAATTCCGGTTTATACAGGTTTTACTATATATATATATGATAAAATACAATTTGTAATCTAATTTTACAATTCTACAGGGTATAATTTCGAATTTTATCGATAAATTTGTACAGGAGTTTGAGAGGAGTGATGATGGTTATGTAAATACAGTAAAACCTGTGTAAACCGGAATCGAATATATTTTTCTGTTTGGCAGGTTATCATTTGATCAGGCTTTTTTTTAACGTAAGAAAATCGCTCCGTTTAGGCAAGTTTCCGTCTTATTCAAGTTCCGCTTTAGGCAGGTTTTACTGTAATTGAGTCTAACAAGATATTGTATACAAAGCGTAACAGTTTATACGTAAAGCAAATAACCGGAAGGGAAAATTGTGCTTGTGTTCAAGATCCGAACCCACGTCATTTAGTAACTTGAATGAAGTTAAGTACACATGTACGGTTGTACGCTTACCGTTTGAGTTACAGAGTCACCTTATTTTTTTTTCTCTTTGAAGAAATCGTTAACGTTATCGTGGGGATAACTAACTACTGTATTCCCATGGTCCCATTAGGTGATTAAAGCATTAGATGATACACGGTTCAATTTCCGGCTTTATCAAAGGCATTTTTCTTTCCTGATTTTTTATTTGTTCTCTTTAGATGTGTGATGTAGACACCAAAATATTTACCCGTACTTTAGCTCCTATTTTTACTTTACCGGTTGTTTTATATAACAGGTGAAAGTATGGCGATGTCAAAAAATCAACCCCCCCAGATTTTTGGACTCAAGAGCCCTTGAGACGTCGAAAAATACAAAAAAAAGTTGGGGGTTTTCTGGATATTTATGTGGGGGGGGGTGCAGATTTTGTTTACCCAGTTTGAAGCTCAATAACTTCTATGTCTTTTTTCGAAATTTTCTGAAATTTTGTAGGGAGGTTTATGTATTAGGAGGATTGATGATGTTAAATTTTGGTGATTAAAAGTCGAGGGGGTGGGGAGATAGAGGGGAGTCGTGTGTCATACATTGAATAGGGTCTGTAGCATATACAAATGAACATCACTGGGAAATTACGTGTTTTACGTGAATCGAACTCACTTGTTAGCGAATTAATTCTTCTGTTCTAGCAATTTATTTTCATATAACAATTATTGTAATTATATCCATTAAGTAGACATTTAAAGTGAAAGGCGTAAATGATAATGAAAAATATTGTTTGTTTGTCTTATTTGTATATGGCAACAGACACGTGGACGATCTATCAAGGGGATGCCTCCCCGGAGGACTTTCTTTTGGCACTGTCCGTTAGTTAGGTGTTACCTATATGAAGAAAACCGGAAAACTCCACGTGGCAGTCCACAAGGTGCGAACCCACGACACGTTCGGTAGTTTTTATCCACTCGGCCACTAGTGAACTAAAAACATTATTTATATTCAGTAAAACCTGTGTAAGCCGGTATCGTTCGGCACTGAATATTTTCTCCGGTTTGTCAAGTTCCTGTTTAGGCAGGTTTTCCGTTTTAGGAAGCCATTTTCCCATATTTTTCGGGTTTTTCTATTCTAGAATACCTAAATAAGAGCCAGTTTCCCATAGAAAGTCCTTCCGGAATGTATTGAGTTGTCTCATTAAAAGTTCTTGAATATTTTTGAAAGAATGTTATGACAAGTGTCAATTGGATAATATTGATACGTGCCTATTATTTATGCCATTAAATGTATTTTAATGAAAGGATAAAACATCAATTTAATACCTTAGATACAAACATTCGATGTTTATGGTTTCACGCGTAGGAAATTTCGCAATATATTTTTTGGCCTTGTACTTCAAGACGTGTGTGTTCCTCGAATGATAACATTATCAGAAGTCTCTTACACGCGATCAATTATCGTTAGGAAGATACACAAAGATGTTTAGTATACCCTACCAAATACTTCCTTATTTAAACTTTATATCTTTTCATTAATACTGTACGTATTACATTTTCAAATCATTGTCAACATGTCGATTCTCCGAGCTGTTTTGCAGGAAAGAGGTTTTTGGCCATTGATTTAATTTAATTTAATGTTTAATTCCTTAAAAATTAATGATTTAATGTTAAATTCCTTAAAAAACTCAAGAAAAATATTGTTTAAGACGTTTTTATAAGACGAATCTATGCAATTTTAATTACTATTTAATTCATTTAGTTGTGAGCACCTCCCGAAATTTAATTGCCATTCGAACAATGAATTTATGCGATAGGGATTCTTGGATCTCAAGAGATTTTGATCATATTTTTTATAATTGAAATCTCTTTTTCTGGCATTTAAATGTCAATAATTGTACTTGAAATCGCGGACGGCAACCAGGACACACATAGAAATCCTTTGGTGATAATTCAAAGTGGAGCTTCTAGATTCATATTTGTCATATAAGAATTATGATTGGCCATGCTACAAATAAACATAAAATTGATCATCTTTGAATCTTTAAAACTTAATTAAGCATTAATTCATACGTACAAGCTCGTTTTTAAGCCAATAGATGTTTCTTTTAAATTAATAATGGCGTCAGGCAATCACTCCTGGAGAGTCCGAATTCAAATTCGATTTGGGCCCACAGAAATGACCGTGAGTGGTTGACTGGGATTTATTTGGCCCTCACCTTTCATCACCCGGTTTCTTCTATTGTAAGCTAATCGTTTTCGTTGTTGACATGCCCTTAATGGACACCCAAAAAAAGGGCCTCTTGATGTGATCCAAAACTCAGTTAACCACGTTTTATTTTTGTTTATTCTACTACAGTTGCGAACGTGAATATTCGAGTTTACGACGTGTTTTTCTCGTATAAAATCGGTAGAAACGTGATTTTTAAATTTAAGTCTAAACTACTGTTAACTGACTTTTGGACCACCCCTAACGTATACCCGCATACAATCGAATATACTCGAATACGAATGATTTATTACAGACAGATTTACAGACTTACCCGTCTGTAGGTAGGTCGGTAGACTGTCTATAAATCTACTTCCTGTACAATTATACAATGATATAAAATACATATATATATTTATTAAAGGAAAAATAAGTGCTGTACATCCAACTTTAAACCAAGTGAAGTAATTAAATTGTCAAAAAAAAAAGATGAGTTGCTTTTATATAAACACGTTTATTTTTCTAATTCTATTTTAGTCAATTTAATTAAACGAATCACGAATTACGAAACACTATTTTTCAAGTTTATCCTTCAAAGGAAAAAAAAAAATTCGCAGTTTCCTTTGAAAAATGGAAACAAAAAAGAAAAAAAAATTCATTGTTACTCAATTATACTTCATCATCTTTGGTCCACCTGCCACAAGTCTGTCCCACTTTCCTACTTTAAAAATCCGTTTCATTAATTATGGTCAATATACAGTGTTTATGAATAATTACTCTTTATGACAGTATACAAAATATAGATCTGGTTTTTTTTAATGCCCCTCTTTCTTTCAATATCTATTTGTCATTATTGTGTTGAGCTCTTGATCTATTTACAGCATCTCCTCCTCCTCCTCCTCCTCCTTCTTCTTCTTCCTCTACTTTTTT
>NW_019384418.1:1372514-1380738 GCF_000671375.1 Centruroides sculpturatus | reverse complement strand
TAATACCATATAATAACAGTATGGATTACCTATGTGAGGATAGTTCCTATCTCTATGTTATTTAGAATAAGCCCGAGAGAGAGAGTTTTACATTAGATTTACCTCGTTGTTCATGTTGGGATCTTGTACCTTATAGATTCTCTTTCTGCAGAATGGAGTTGGGAGGACAGGCTGAACCAGGGATGAGGAGCACTTTGCTATAGCACCAATTTGAACGAACTTTCCGAGAGTCCGCTAATCAGCCCTTTTATCCCCAATTATTTCATAATATTTTCTTAGAAATTGGTTATGACATTTGAGCAGGTGGTGTGCAAAATTCTACGATACGAGGCGTGGAGGAAGGAAGCAAAACATCCTCAGTTCTTGGAAAAGCGCTACGTGACAGAGCAGATTCACCGGATGTAAAAATTTATGTCCTTATTAGGTTATGTTTTTGTAATTATTCCAAATTTTATCATTCTTTTTTATATAGTTGAGTGAAATTAAAGCATAGTATTTATTACATTAAAATTTTATATTAATTATCTCAAGAACACCGTCAGATTGTCACAGTATATTGGGAAGCGTTACTAGGTCCTTCAATTCATAGTATAGTTTTTGATAACGACGGAAAGATGATTTTAATACTGTAAAACATTGGGTAGGTAAAATCCATCGAGTCTGATCTTTTGGCTTGCTGGGCGTAACTTGTTCTCATTGTAACATCATGCTTTCTAGGGAGGTAAGAGCTTGAGTTAGGAAATGTACCTGTTGATCAAAGGAATCAAAGGTGATGTCATTTATAAGAGTCCAGTGACTGGAAGTCATTAAGAAGTTTCCCTGGTGAATAAAGATGGTTCCTTTTTTAAATTCTTGGTTTTCCAGTCGAGGAGAGCCATGGATAGGGTTTAAAGGTAGGAGGAGTAGGCTTAGCAATAGTAGTCCCTTATGGTGCAAATTTAATGTGTCTGGATTTTCCTAGGGATTAAAAGTGGTGATAAATGCCATTAAGTATCAAAAGATTGTATTGTCTAGTTTCCAGGTAGGGTCTTGATAATCTTTATGGTAAATTCCAACGTAAACAACATCCTTATATTTAAGGTAGTAGCAAATAGAATTAAGAGAGAATATTAGATATTATGGATAAAGATGGATATTACCTATTTTTATAATGTACTCTGTCTAACCCTATTGTATCCATCATATTTCATTTTGTAATCCTATGTTTATAATCCTTAATATTATATAATGTAGAGAGAGGAAAGAAGATTCCATATTCGTTTCCCGAAGGCTAACGCCCTTAGTTAGTAGTACGTCCAAAAAGGATAAAATCTAGAATAAAGTTAATATAACCAAGAAAAAAAGGATATCCCGACGAAATTCATACTAGTTCCTGAATTTGATGCTATTTGCCGTCAGCATCATCTTCGGAGTCGCTCGTATTATCATAAAAGAATACTCTGAGGATCTATTTTGAAAATAAAAGAACTTCGGATAACCACATATAGAAGTCATATCCCCCTAGACATTTTTCCAAACTGCATAAATTATCTTAAATTTCAAGGAAGGAGGCAATTTCCAAAGAGAAGGGATATGTCATAGGATTGGCAAATTATGCCACTTGGATTTATCCCTCATACTCACTGGCCTACTGAGTGAATATGCATATAGAAGCAGTGGATCCTAGCAAGACCTGCTATAGAGCGTGCTCTTACGATGCTCTGCAGCATATTAAAGAAGACTCTACTTTAGGGAATGAGTCCAGGTGGAACGGTGTTATGAAGACCACGAAGGGTTAGGGAATGTGGAAACTCATCATCCCTATATATGTCAATAACAAACCCATAAAACCATTGTTCTAAATTTTATTTATTTAAAACGCATAGATATTAATATAAAAATTATAAATGATACGTATGTGACTAGATGGCAGCAGGCCGAAGTGAAGCTTACACTTTATCCCATCTCTTGATTGATCAATTGGGTCCCTTCTCGTATTTCCTAAAAGGAACTTTTTATTCTATAGTTAATTTTGGAGTGGTCAATCGGATTCTTTTGGTAGTAAATGTAGGTGGGGGAGATGAAGTTTCGTCCTCTTCTTGACTAGATTCTCCCGTAGAGGAGGATTCCGTATCTGATGGGTCTGTGGATGCTATAGGTGAAATGGGGGAAAGTGGTCGTGGAGGTGGACCAAACCATAGGCAAGGAGCTATGTGATCGATGAATGGACGGGGAGCTCCTCAAGCTTCTAGTTCCTGAATATATCCTACCCATTTCACCCATTCTTGCTGCCTGGTCATTCTCTCCCTATAATCTGAGGGAATTTGGTATTTCCCCAGAATAACAGCCATTGTTAGTGTTGTACGTCGATCCGACTGGGTATATCTTTGGATACCGCAAACCATGGCTTTATAAGCGGCTGGGGCACATATCTCCGAAATACAAGGGCTGGAGGGTCCAGGTTCAGGAGATTCTTCCTCCTGGAGGTTACCTTGCGGTACCACATGGTCCTGAGTGCCTGAAGACCCCTATAAAATAAGTAAACTAGATAAACAGCAACACACTAGTTTACATGAGACAAATCGCAGGAGAAAGAGGAGGGAATTACCTTTCTCGGGGTTTTAAAAATCTCATATTATAGTTATTGTTAATTCAATATAAAATTTAATAGTACCCAATATGCCAAGACACTTCCCATAGAAAGGCAGTTCATCCAGATAGAACATGCCACACACGGCCTTTCATCTATGATCTATTATATATAGATTCAACCAACACGAATCCAAGAGAAATATATGATCAATAGATCTTTTTCCGAAATTAGTGTAATAAAAGTGTTCGGGTATTTCCTCACGGAAGACGCCATAAAGAAAACGAATCTATAAAAGATGATAGAGAAACTAAAAGAAAACAGGGTATAAAGAAAACAAAATTATCATACCGTCAGAAAACACATTGACCAACAGATCTGAAGGGACTTCCTTCCTGTGTAAACACTAGTGATAAAGCCGCCACTTTCTAATTGTTATTATTTTTATTATTATGATATTAAAAGGAAGACAACTTAAGGAGAGGAGGATCTGCTAGTTGAGGGTGATACAAGTCGAGGTATTTTACTAGGACTACGATGAGCAACTGGCATTACCCAAGGGAATTCTTCGACCGGTCTTTGACTCCTGAGAGCATATGGAGGAGTCAGTCCTTCCTCGGTATCCTCGTCTTTCTCCGATACTTCTGTTTCTTCTTCTTCTTCACTTCCTTCTTCAAGTGCAGGTGGCATGTGAGGGAGCAGGGATGCATTTAAGATAAACTCATCCCATGGATCAATAATTAGTGGTGGGTCTTTTTCTGAAGTGTTTGATTTAACTTCTTTTTGTAGGGTAGGTTCTGGTGGCTCTATAGGCAATTTAACCTCTTCTCTAGCCACTGAGGGTTTTATTCTGTTTGCATGTACATGTAATTTTCTTTTATTTTTTATATTTTCTATTTCATAATTCACAGGGCTTAAGATGGCAATAATTCTATAAGGCCCTGACCATTGAGTAGCTAACTTCCTTTTTATTCCTCTTGGAACTACGACTTCCTTTAGTAACACTCTGTCCCCTATTTGATAACAAAATGGTTTATTCTGCTTCCTGTGTCGTTCCTGTCTAGACCTTGCAGCCAGTTCAGAATAATCTTGTGCTTTTTGATGTGTCTACTTCATTCTCAATTGTAATTCACTCGCAAAATTATCCTCGACATCATAAGACAAGATAGCTGGATTTGTGATTAACTCAAAAGGATAAGTGGGATCTCGGCCATATATCATATAGAAAGGACTTTCATTAGTGGAAGCATGTATAGAAGTGTTATAGGCAAATAAGGCGTAAGGAATTTATTCATCCCAGTCTCTCTGATCTTTGGATACATAATGTGATAAGATATCGATCAGTGTCTTGTTAAAGCGTTCAACTATTCCATTACAAGCTGAATGATAAGCAGTAGTAAGTAATCTTTTTATTTGAAGAATATCACAAACTTCAGAAAATAATTTGGAGATTAAATTCGGTGCTCTATCTGTTAATAATTGTGTAGGGGTAGAATGGTGCAATATTATATTTGTTACAAAAGCTTTCGCAATAGTTCTACTCATAACATCCGGCAAAGGAACTGCTTCAGCATATCGGCTAAAATGATCTACAAATAGTAAAATGTATTTATTTCCATTTGTTGTTACTGGCAAAGGTCCAATAATATCCATTGCAGTTCGTTCAAACAAGTGGGAGAGTGGAGAAAAGAGTTGTAGTTTTGCCTGCGATTTTCGGCCTTGTCTTCGGTGTTGAGCACAGCTTTGACAACTTTGACAATATTTTCTTATCTCCTTTTTCATTTCAGGCCAATAAAATAACTTTTCTATTTTAGCGATCATCTTAGTATCGCCTAAATGTCCTGCAATGGGATTGTCATGATAAGAGTACAAAATAGTATCTTTTAAATCTTTAGGTACGACTATTTGTCCTCTCTCATCTTGAATATTTTTGTGAAATAAAACATCTTCTTCATTAAGGAAAAATTCTTCTAACTCTATATTATTAATCAGTCCACTACCTTGTTCGGCTTTCAAAGCTTGTATAATGGGGTTTAATTTACTATCTTTTTCTTGGAGAGTTTTGATCTGTTGATTTGAATAGATGGGTTCAACCTCTTGTATTTGTCTGATTGGGATGCGGCTTAAGGCATCAGAATTTTGATGAGAACTCTTTGCCTTATGAATGACTTCGTAATCAAATTCTTGAAGGAAGATGATCCAATGGGATAACTGGGAGTTGGTAGATGAATCCTTATTGCTGAGTAACCATCGAAGGGGTCTATGATCCGTTACTAATATAAATTTTCGCCCATATAAATAAGGTTTAAAATGTTTGACAGCCCATACTGTAGCCAAACATTCTTTTTCTGTTGCAGTATAATTTATCTCTGGTTTCCTAAGTAATCTACTGGCATACGCAATAGGTTTTTCCTGCTCATTCTCCTTTTGAGACAACACTGCTCCTTGAGCTGTATTAGAGGCGTCGGTTGCCAAAATAAATGGTTCTTGAAAGTCAGGTGATTTTAATAAAGGAGCTGAGGTAAGAATCTTTTTGAGGGTTTCAAAACTTTCTTGTTGATCTGGTCCCCATTCAAATACCGAGTCCTTTTTTAACAAATTGGTTAAAGGTTTGGCTATTTTTGCATAAGAATCAATATGTCTTCTATAATAACCGGTAAGCCCCAAAAATGCCCTTATATCTTTCTCTTTCAAAGGTTGAGGGAAATTAATTACACACTGTATTTTATCTGGGTCAGGTTTTATTCCTTCTGCAGTTATCTCATGACCTAAAAACTTTATCTGTTTTCTCAGGAAGTGACATTTTCTCGGTTTTAACTTTATTCTTGCACTAGCTAATCTCTTAAAAACTTGCTCTAATCTTTTTAAATGACTGGGGAAGTCTGAGCTGAAAGTTAATATATCATCCATATATACTAAACAAATTTTGCCTTTAAGTTCATGTAACACGAAGTCCATGGCCCTTTCAAATATAGCAGGGAACGTTTTCAACCCCATCGACATGCGATTCCACTGGTAATGACCATCAGGTGTGGAGAAGGCAGTCTTCTCCTTATCACTTACCCCAAGTTGCCAAAATTTTGAGATTGTATTCATGGTGGAAAAGTAGGTAGCTTTCCCCATTAATCTTAACGATTCCTGTACTAACGGGAGTGGATAAGGATCTACCTTTGTTATCTTATTACTTTACGATAGTCGATAACTAATCTAAAACTATTATCACGCTTACTTACCAATAAAGCGGGGGAACTCCACGGAGACGTGGAAAGTTCAATAATGTTATTTTCTAATAATTTATCCACTATGTCATTTAATTGTTGCCTCTGAGCATATGGTATTCTATATGGAGGAGAGTAAATGGGAGTGGCATCACCGGTATTTTTCTCCTGCTTAACTATATCACAATACCCCAAATCATAGTCATTAAGTGCAAAAATATATCTATATTTATATAATAATTCCAACAAAGCCTGTTTCTCTTTTTCCTCGATCTGGTCCCAATTAAATAACTTACTAAACTTCTCTCTAGACAAAGTGGAAGTAGCTCCCTCTTTGAGGATTTCGGCAGGCTTATTTTCCTCTAAAGCTTTCCAAAAAGTACCCACAGTTGTGCCTTTTTCTAACCTAATTGTATTATGGGTAGTATTCTGAAGTCTAACGGGAACTTGTCCTTTCTTATTTGTAGTTACTAATACATGGGCTTCAACAAGATTGTCTATCGGTAGAGGTTGTGATTCAATAACCCCTGTTTCCTTATGGCTATTCATCTGTTTTATTATTGCCGTAACTATATTATCGGACCGGGGAGGAAGTTTACAAGTCTCTAGTAGAATTACTTCTTTTCCTTCTACTTCATTTTCTACCAAGGGTTTTGGTTTATTTATTTTCTCTACTTTAACCGTGATCTTAGGGATATGATCAGGTCCCGACGTAACTTCCCTAGAAGTGTTCGATCTCCCGTGTTCGGGCCCCTTTTTTTGCACAAGACCGGAATCGTCCCTTAGTTTACCTAAATTATACTAAGTCTGTCTTTGTGTAATAGGAGAACTAATAAAGGGGATGATCTTTCGAGGAGGTATTATCAATCGGCCATTTTGTAAATCCGGTAAGAATCCTTTTTCTACTATCATGTCCTTACCAATTAACCCATCACAAGGATAAATAACCTCATCATCTACTATACAACAAGGGAAAGGGAAACGTAATTCCCCAATTTGGAAAATAAGACTCAGAATTCCATAGGTATGGATAGTGTGACCTGTGGCACTTCTTAAATCCGTTTCTTGGGTGTAATCAATAGGCAACCTTTTCTGCATCTGATTGAGGAAAGTCTTTGACAATAGAGTCACCTTAGCTTCTCTATCCACCTGTAATGTGGCTTGTATGTCTTCTATTTTCCCTATTATTGTAGGTTCATTATGTATTCTTCTAATCTTTTTGGCTTCAGTCGGATAACTCTCATCCGACTTTTTCCAAGGAATTATATTATCAGGGCAATAATACCAGTTATCTTTCTTCCTTTTATTATTTAACCTTGTTCTAGGAGGCATACTTCCTATTTTCCCCTATATTGATATGCTGGCCTATAGTGCTCTTGATTATTTGTTTGCTTTAGCTCTCTGGGTTCCCTGGGAATGGGAGCAAATCTTACTCTTGGTTGACCTCTTCCCGCGGGCTGCTTTGAGACTGTCGGAGGGGAGAGGGTTTTCGTTGCAGGGGTGAAACTTTGGCTGAATATTTCTCTCGATCGTCGGCAGTATCCACTTGTCTTCTCCCACGAGTAGTAGAATTATAAGCGTATTCCCTACCTTGGAACCTTCTGGAAGGTTCAGGATGTTGTTCCTGACCTTGCCTCGTACTTTGCCATTTCCTTCTTTCTCTTTGGGCTGAATTCCTATTTAAGTTATTGAAATCAGCTCTTAATGCCCTCACAGCCATTATTAACTGTTCCATTTCTGGTCTTGATTTGTCTCTAGACCTATTCCTTTCTTGGGAGTTTTGAATGGTCTGTTCCTCTTTTATTACCTTCAGGAACCCATGAGGACGGGACGTCAATAGTTCTATACTCTCTTCTCTGATGGCTACTTTCAAAGCCTGGTCAAATGTCTCTGGATCTCTAGACATTACCCTCTGTCTAATCTTTATATCGACCCCGGATAAAAACTGTACTCTAAGTCTCTCATCTAATTCTTTCTTCTTGACCCTGTTTATAATGGCTATTTCTGTATCACTAGCTCCTTCATGTTCTATCTCCACCTCTGCAGCCAAGGATTGTAATCTGACAGCCCCTCGATGTGGGTTCCTGTCCGTGGTGAGGGGACCTCCCAGAGATGGTCTAGAAATTCCTCTTCACCATCCCTGGGATCTGAACGCCCACCCACGTGTTTGCCGTGCGTGGTGTCCCGTATGCCGGAAAGGGGGATCCTGGTAGTTGAGGGGCAACATAACGTCCCCAACACACTGCTTTGGCCCCTGCTTCGGATAAACGGGAGGCTCAAATCAGGCTTTGTTTGAGTCAATCGGCTGGTCGTTGAGTCCTTCTTGACCTCGGCTTGGAGTCAACCAAACGATGCAGACCGGGCGGACATGTCATACAAGATGTGCTCTTCTTGACTGCATTGTGAGGGTATAGCTCCTGGGAAACCCTGGTGTGAC
>NW_019384418.1:1367479-1372115 GCF_000671375.1 Centruroides sculpturatus | reverse complement strand
GTAGGATTCTGTGTGGGGTGTGCATAAGTAATGAATACCAAAGTACGAAATAGTATAATATAAAATTAACAATTTAATCATTACTATTAATACTATAAGAATGATGATACAATACTACAAGAATATAATGGAATGACACTATACTAACAAGTGGAATAACATAATACAACGGAATAACAGTGTGGGTAATATCTATGTATGGATAATTCCAATCTCTATGTTATATTAATCTAACCTGAGAGAGAGAGTTTTACAATAAAATTTACCTCGTTGCTCATGTTGGGAACCTTTATCTCGTTGATTTCTTCCTGGATGGTGGAGTCAGGAGGATAGGATAATCTGGTGGATGAGGAGCACTCACTCTAGCAATAATTTGAACGAACTCCCCGAGAGTCTGCCAATCAGCCCTTTTATCCCCAATTATTTCATAATATTTTTTTTTAGAAATTTGTTATGACATTTCAGCAGGTGGTGTGCAAAATTTTAAGATACGAGGCATGGAGGAAGGAAGCAAAACATCCTCAGTTCTGGAAAAAGTGCTATGTGACAGAGCAGTTTTATAGGAATAAAACTGCTCTGATAATAAAACATAACCTTATTAGGTTATGTTTTATTAATTATTCCAAATTTTATCAATTTTTTATATTTTTTGAGTGAAATTAAAGTATATTATTTATTACGTTAAAATTATATAAAGTTCTCAAGAATACCGTCAGATTATCACATTTATGTCGATCACTTTCAATTAGTGCCAATATTTCGTTGTCATCTGCCTCGGCTGGTCGTCCAGAATGTGGTGCATCGCTAAGGTTAAAATTGCTTTCACGAAACTTTCTAAATTACTGACGGCACGTGGAATCATCAATGGACCTCACCATACACAGCACATATCTTTTTTTGTGTCTGCGAAGCATTCTTGCATTTTTGGAAATAAAAAAGCATAATATGTCGAAAATGCTCCTTATTTTCTGCCATTTGTAATGCTTAACAAAATTTTAAAAACACAACTAAGTAAGACATCTTTATTCTCAAATACTAGCTGAGATTTCTTTCGTCGAACAACATCAAAATTTTTCACATGTGAAAGAAATAACACTTCAGTGTTGCGATGCAAAGCCAGCTGATGCTAAAAATGGGACGAGCTTTTGTATCAACCCAAATAGGTATAAGAGGAAATGAAGATTCTGACCAGCTGCAAAGTCAGCTAGTCTTCCATAGCATACAATGCGTATTGAAGGAGGTGATTTGAAGCTAGTCGTTCTTTAACAACTAGCAGAGAGATGGCAAAATATGTCGAATGCAGAAATCCACAATAAACTGCATGAGATCAAACCTACTATAGAAAATTGGACACACAAGAAATTTTATGACAGGAGATCTGAGGTTGTCCTTACTCGTTTGAGAATTGGACACACTCGACTGACTCATCTTTTGAAGATCAACCAGTATGTCAGTACTGCAACATTAGTGTAAGTGTTAAACACATACTTTGCAACTGCATTGCTTTTGATCAAAGTCGTAGACAGCATTTCAGAAATGCTTGTTTAGGAGAGATTTTGGGCCAGAAGCCAAATCTCGACAAACTATTGAACTTTTTGAAAGTGAATAATATTTATAAACATATTTATTTATTTAATTAACTTATATTTATATATATTCTGTCGATTATTTATTTATTTATCCATTTATATATATGTGTGTGTTGTTATATATTTCTGTTATTGGATTTGTTATTTATTATTTTATTTATTTATATTGAATATAATCCATTATATATTTGTTTATGTATTAGTATATATAATTATATCGTTTGACATGGCGCAGCTTGGCCTATGTGGCTCTTGTGCCAATAAACACTAACTAACCAACCAATTGTTGCCAATTTTGTGGGCTATCTCAGAGTTGGTTACCAGCACAGGCATTTCGGACTCAAGAACGGGCAGCTCTGCGTCTCTTCGAAGCTGCCTCTGTTCTTCGGTATTATCGGATTGCTCATTGCATGGAAAATGTGAGCGGAGCATCACCTGAATCGATTTCTTCTGTGTGGAGGTTAGGGTACCATCTGGTCTTTTGATAGACCCCAAGACCATATTACGCTTAACTTTGCTCACTACTAGCTTGTAGGGGAGACTGAACGGGTTATTGTCACTGATTTCCTGACATAAACTGAGTCATGAGAGTTTTTTAGCATTTTTCAGTTTGTACTTGTACTTAGCATTGGCCCTCCGGAACTACAGTTTCCTGGTTTCCCGAAGGTCATCGTCTCTGCATCGTTGAATGCGTCGCGGAGCGCCCTCACACGCTTCCTTAGGACACTCAGTTCCTGGGTCCTTCAGGGAACTGACCGGTGGTTGTTGGGCTGCCGTTGCGTGAGTATGCAGTCTCCTGCTTTTCTAATTGCCGCGGTAAGGTTGGCTACAACTTTTTCAAAATCCTCGACACACTCAACTAGAGACTTGAGTGGCGATATCGGCTGTCTTGTAGTGTGGGAATAGGTGTCGAAATGGGCGAATGTTTACTTTGACAAAAGGGGAGGTTGAAATTTGTTTTCCATTTTTTTTATGCCAGCAATGTTGTTTCTTTGGGAATTCAATCGTTTTTAGATAATAACGGGACATTGATCGGAGAAAAATCGGTATGAATTCCAGATTTCACACAATGATTAACTTCTATGTTGCTTATGACTTATTAAAGGATGTTATAACTTATTGAGACTTGCCATTTGCATTCTTATCAGTGATCTCAATCTCATAATCGATTTTAGGATTAAGATCTTTTATCATTAACTTCACTTTCGATATGCTAACGATAATTCGTTTGCTCACAGCGCAGGATAGGATGACAAGTTATACATACCAGCAATGTCTTCAAAATATACTTTATTGAAGTTATTGTTATAGACGTAAATTGCAAAGCAGTTGACTGCACGGAGAAAGAAACTAAAAAAACCGGGGATATTAATTTTAAAATAACGGGACGAGATCTTGCTCTCTTCTCCCGAGCACTTTCGTTGAAGAGTTGTTAAACACGAATGTCTAACAAAGAAAAAATCTAAATCTATAAAAATTAGAGGATGTTATATTAACGCTAGAGATGCGGGTGGACTATCTTCCTCATTGGAAATTCCGCATAAAAGAAAAACTAAAACACAAAAATTCTTAGCCCGCACCTTCCCTTGTACTTAGTGGCATTTATTTAATTTTTATTTTATTTCACAAATGTTATTTTTTACTTTATTACATTGTTTACATCGTTATTGTATTAGTTTATTTAGTATATTTTGTTATATTATATTATTTATTTGTTAATTTATCTAGTATTTTGTTTTAAATTTAAACGTAAGTGTTCAAACGTCTGACGTTTAAATGTTAAGTTAATAATACGTTCAAATTTCAGTGCATTTGAAGATGGCCTATCGTCCGAGAGGATAAAGTGACAGTTTATAGCCTATTGCTTTTGAAGACCCAAGATCAAATCTGGATATACATTATACATTATCAGTGCAGCATGGTCCATGAAGCCCCTGTTCCATTAAATACCAATGAACCATCCAATCAACCAAACGAATCTAAATGGTCAAAGTGTGAGAACTGACGGGGTAGAGCGCCGAGCTTTTCTCACTTATTCGCTTCTTTGTCAGGGATGGTCGATGTGTTAACGAATAGTAGAGTGAGCGAGATCGTGACGAGGTGTCGGTCGTACTCAAGGATGACACATAATCATATATATAAGAATAACATATTTAATTACCTAAACCTATACAAACGAGTACAAATCAAAAGGCTAATAAAAGGGAATAATCCAAAAATATTTTTATATCGCGACAAAGAATATACGGTCGTTGATAAGTTGTCTAATATCTAGCCTGTATAAGTCACAATATCGTCTAAGTTTAACTAGCTTAAGTTCAATTTATAACAGAGAGAGAGGGTCAAAATTTGCCTACATGTCACGGCTTCCGCTTTCCTAGTATGGGTCGTCTTTGGAACGCTTCCGGATCGGCGGTCCTCTCCTTCAATCAGGTCAGGTTCATCGCGAGACAGACGGCGATTATGGCGGGAAGGCAACGGTGACGATAGACGGAATGGCGGTATGAGTCTGGTGTCTCTTATGTCCGCGCGGAGGACTGTGTCCAAGCCCTTTTTATATACGTCCCGGAAGGGCTGACTAATAAAATAACTGATGCAACTTCATCTAAGGTTGAATTGCAACCAGGATGTGTTTGTTACTTGTCGAAACTCGAAACCTTTCTATGGATTTATTATCTCTTCTATCCGGTATTGTCACTTCTTCCAACTCATAAACAGTTGTCAAACTAACGGGTTTAATTGCTGGAGATGATTAAGGTTAGGATATGTAGTGCAGCCTGGGTGATTATTGTTCAATTGGTCTACCCTTGTCGGTGACCTTTTTGTTACCTTCAATCGTGTAACAAGTTGAGGTTCTTATTAATTGGCTACTTGTTTGTACTGCACATCGAAGTAAAGGTGAAAATAAATAATCTCCTGTTGTGAGGGGAGAACTTTATCTGTCGTCCTAAACGTCTTTGAAAGTCTAGGTCACCTTTCAAAGTGATGCCGTAAACTGATGGGTCAAAGGTCTAGCTTCAACCACCAAAAAAAAAAAAAAAAAACAA